>NW_010323938.1:11926-38634 GCF_000700745.2 Antrostomus carolinensis | reverse complement strand
GGTTCATGGTTGGATTCAATGAGCTTAAAGGTCCTTTCCAATTGAGGCCATTCTGTAATTCTGTGATTCTAGGAAATCTCTGGAAAACCCTTCTCTAGCCCAAGCCAATTAATTTTTGGCTAATCGGAATGCATATGTTGGCCCATGAAGCCACACAGGTCACTGGAGGTGAGCGGTTTGTGCCCATGTGTCATCGGGCTCTGGCCAGAAAATCGGAGGTGAAATGGGTCCTGCTTTCGAAGAAGGATTCTTGCGAAATGCCGTACGTGACCAGGCGCACGCGCTCGGAGCTCACTGCAACACAGCTGGGCTACAAAATAAATTTAATAAGAGGTGGAAGAAGGTGGGTCTGTGGCAGAGGGATCCCCGCTGCTGGCTAAGGGCTCAGCTCGTTGCTTGTAAGGCCACGAATAAGTAGATGAGATGTTAAAATCAGGTGCATGCCACTTGGCAACCAGTGCAAGTCATCCAGAGCTCCATGCAAGCCCATATCTGCTTAGGAAAAGACCTTCGGGTTTATTAAATGCTTCCGGAGTTGTGCTGCTGGCTTTTGGGATGGTCTCCCCTTGCATCTCCCAGAGGCCAGGTATTAACCTTCAAATTTGCAGAAATTTCCTCTTGGCACCAGCTCTGGGACCTCTTTGGGACACACTCAGCCAGGGAGATGTGCAGCTCTGAGCCATGGCTGGGCAGCACCCAGGGTTTTGCCTTACCTGTGATAAGTCATAGGATCATAGAATCACAGACTGGTTTGGGTTGGAAGGGACCTTAAAGCTCATCCAGTTCCAATCCCCCTGCCATCAGCAGGGACACCTTCCACTAGACCAGGTTGCTCAAAGTCCATCCAAAGAGGAGAACCACAAGCATTCAGGAGATGGTGTCAATGCAGGGAGTAGTAAATGCTGATTGGGATTTCTTTTGGGTTTTCTCTCATGGACAAAGAAGTGCCAATAACAGAGAATTTGGCTGTGGTTGACACATGGGACCTGGGGAACCCCCTGCTCAGATGATGCCTGACTATGGCATGTCACCTGCGCATGGTACCCTGGCTTTGGGTACACATCCTCTGATGCTGGAGCAAGAAAGCCCAGGCTCCTGCAGAGCTCACTATTACTATTTTTGAAAGATAAGAGAGAGCTGATTGTTCCTCATCTCCATGCATAGGACAACAGCCAGAAAGAACTCTTCTCTGGTGCATGCATGAATCAAAAGCCAATGTGATCTGTCTCTTGGACTGGGAAGCCTCAAGACCCCAGCAGTACATCCAAGCATCCCCCCAGGTAATACCAAGGAGCAAGCCACAGGACATGTATTTGGCCCAGTGCTCTCTACAGAGCTCTGGGAGTGGTCTCCAGAACCACCTCTTTGGACTTTCCATGGTTCCTAGACACCAGGGAATCCCATGGGCCACTTTCTCCACCTCTTGCACACGTGCAGTCACTCATTGCAGTCCAGTTCCTCAGCCAGCCGTATTCACTGCATCTCTACCAGTTGCAAAGGCACTGACCTTTACTGTGTCCAGTTCTGCAGCCACCAACACAAGAAAGACATGGGCCTGTTAGAACAAGTCCAGAGGAGGCCATCAGGATGATCCCAGGGCTGGAGCAGCTCTGCTGTGAGGACAGGCTGAGAGAGTTGGGACTGTTCAGCCTGGAGAAGAGAAGGCTCTGGGGAGACCTTCTAGTGGCCTCCCAGTACCTGAAGGGGCTCCAGGAAGGCTGGGGAGGGACTTTGGCCAAGGGCAGGGAGTGAGAGAACAAGGGGTGATGGTTTGAAAGTGTCAGAGGGGAGATGGAGCTGAGATGTGAGGAAGAAATTGTTTGGTGTGAGGGTGGTGAGACAGTGTCCCAGGTTGTCCAGAGAAGCTGTGGCTGCTCCTCCCTGGAAGTGTTCTTGGCCAGGCTGGATGAGGCTTTGAGCAACCTGGTCTAGTGGAAGGTGTCCCTGCTGCTGGCAGGGGGGTTGGAACTGGATGAGCTTTAAGGTCCCTTCCAACCCAAACCAGTCTGGGATTCTGTGATTCTATGACCTGCTCTCAGGACCTGGTTTCTTCTCCACAGCTCCATCATCACTGACTGCCATGGGGTCACCAGCAGCACCAGTGGGATCTCTGCAGCTCCCTCCCTGCCTTGGCTGTGAGACCATGTGTTCATGTCATGTATTTGGATGTCTAAGAATGATGTGTGGTGGGGACAGACATTAAAAGCCAACACACGGTGAAGATGATTCCTCCCATCAGACCTTCGCCGCCTCCCAGCATCACTTTCCCAAAGTGGAAACTTTTGATGGGAAAGCTTGATGGGAACTTATTGAAAAGGTCCATGCTAATAAAGTCCAAACACTTTGTTTAAATGTTATTGCTACAGCAACATAACATACATTGAAATGAAATGCTTTGTTTGGTGAAAAACTCGGGCGATTTAGGACAGAATGGAATTTTGAAATCTTAGCATTTCTCTTGAGAGAGACTTCACATTTTTTCCCCGTTAACTTTGCATTTCCACCTTTTCCACCAACTATGACCAGCTTTGATCCAATACAGGATGAGGCATTGGCTTAACATCCAATGCAATGAGGCTTTGCCCTTTGCAACGTCGCTTTCCCCCCTGAACGGCTGCAGCTCTGGTGGGATCGATGCCTTTGCACAGGGCAGAGGAAGACAAACCTTCTCAAGAGCTTTGTTTCGGTGGCCTATCCTGGCAACATCCATCCTTGAGACCCTGCACTCATGTTGTACAGTGAGGATAACCAACTCTTCAAGAGCTACAGGCAGTGTCTGCATCCCTGGAAATGTTTAAATCATCAAATTGTAGCCCAAGGATGGGATTTTTTTTGCAGAATTCTGGCTCTAGAAATTAATTTGGAGAAGTCATGTGGAATGAGATAGACATAAAGCTAGGCTCAGTAGTCACATTTAGGTAGTCACACAAGTCTCTGGCTTTATAATTATTCACCACAGCATAGGATCCAAAAGGAAGAGACCATACAGTCCTGTAATGTGCATTATTGTTTTAATATTGTTATTATTGTACCCAAAGCAATAATAATTTAAGCTACAGTTCAGCTTGCAAACACAGCAGCAATGCTATTACAATGGTATTGTTTGGTTTACAGTTGGACTTGATGATCTGAAGGGTCTTTTCCAACCTGAATGATTCTGTGATTCTAATAAGTGTGAACTTGCTTTGTAGCTTAGATAGGATTTATCTTTGTTATCCATTTTGCCATCACATTTAAAAATTCCCCTCATTATTCAGTATTAGAAGTGGAGATGCTGGAAGGAGAGAACATCCCAACTATTTGCAGGTTTGCTGTGTTTTAGAAAAGACAAACAAATGATCCATGGGATTTCTTTATTCGCTGCTGCCTGGGTTTTTGTCAGCCATGAGGAATTCACAGAAATATTCCTGCATCTTGAAAGCTTCAGATTTGCAGCCATGCCCATTCATCTGCTCCAAAATCTAGTGTTTACTCCAGGTTGTTTTCTTATTTAATATATCTTACTGGTTGCAAGGACCCAGGGACTGTCCTTGCTCTCAGCTTGGCTGTTCCCACCCAAACCCCCGTGTTGATAAACTCTTCCCGAAGCTGGTGTGGATGCTCTCAAAACAGAATTTGGTGGAACAAGCCAGACTCTGGCTCCAGCACACCCATGACAGGTCTGGTTGTTGGTCAGGGTTGTTCATAGGGAGGCTTAGAGATGGGTCCTGGGAAGGGGTAGCTTTGGAAAAGAGATTTGGATGGTTTTATTCCTCGTTTACCAGCAGTGATTTGGCTCACCTGCTGCAGAACTCTCTCCCACTCAGTTGATGCAGCAACAGAAATTACAGGAAGGACCCAGGAGTAACTAGAAATAACATAACAAAACCAGTTCCCTCTGGGTCAGCTTTTCAGCAGCAGATGACACAAACCAGCTTGTTGTTTCCCCTCATGCTATCATCAAAATAACCTAAAGCAACATTTGGTGGTTGTCCAGAGAAGGACTAAACAGGGGTTTTTATGTATTTCTCATTTATAGCCCTGTACAAACATCCAGGAATGACCCCATCATCATCAATCACAAGACATTTTGGGGATGCAGTGGGCAATCTGCCCTCCATTAGTGGAGGTTTTGTGAGCAGGTTGGACCAACCACCCCAGGAAGGATGCTGGCATGGTTGGTCCTACTTTGGGGCAGAAGGATGGATCAGGCAATGCCCCATGTCATGAGTAATACTACCTGGTAGGTCTTGTCATCTACCTTGGTGCTGTGACTTTGTCTGTATGGAAAAGATCAGGTGTGGGGACACCAATGTCCCCCAGGCAGGGGGTGTTCTGCACCAGGGAGCTGCAGCAGAAACGGGCTTTCAGGGCAAACAAGACACAAAGGGTTATGAAAACAGAAGCAAGCATCATGGATTGACTTGGTTACACTCTCCACCACCTGACCCTGGTTATATCTCATGTACCAGTATGGACGTTGCTTACGATGGCTGAGACCCCAACAGCCAGCAGAAAAAGGGACCTGAATGGTCCATAGCACTGGGACGGACCTACTCTGGCTCCTGGAGGTTTTTTTCCCTCCAGCATCCCTGAAGGACCAACCTCTTCATCTACCATGTCCTCTCCAAACCCTCCTGGGCAATAAGGGACCATAGCTGGGGCTTGTTCTTCCCAAAAATTCCCAGCCCAGCCCTTGACCCTACAGAAACCTCCAGGCATTTCTCCTCATCCATCAGTCCCATGGACAGAGAAGCAGCACCACATCTCCCAGTAGTTAATGCCACCAACATCCTTTGAGCTCAGAGATCAATTTTCAAATTACATTTTTGGTATTTTACAATTTTAAGCTCCAGAAGATCTCAAATTCACCTTTCAAAGCAAGTCTGGAAGAGGTCAGATTCAGTAAACCAGCAGCTATGCAGCATGAGGGTGGGAGGAAAAAACTGCATCAGGAGATGGGTTACCAAAAACCTGTCTGGTGGTAATTACACATGTCGTCTGATGAAAAACTGGTTTGAGGGCAAATGTTGTAAAATACTGCTCTGGGGAGAGAAAGACGACAAAGGTTGTGAAATCCAGTTGGAGGATTGTTTTACAGCTAAGGTAACTTCTATCCCTAGGGCTGTATTTTACAACTCGTGCGAGAAACCAAACCCCACTTCACAGGTCTGCCCTGCTCTTCTCTTAAAGCACAAAAATGTGGCGTATTCGTTAGAAAATAAGGGTTTCTGCTGATTTCATAAAGAGAAATATAGCCCTTTTTTGGGGGGGGGGGTGATGAAGCATTTGGGAGAAGGATTGTGTTGCATGTGGAGACTGCAAGTGGTTTTTAGAATCATTGCATGGACTCATCCTCCTATATATATTCTTTATATAAAATTGCATTTCTGTTGCTTCTGTGAGCTCTTAAAAGTGATGCTGTGGAGACTCACCACTCTCCTAGCAGGGACTAAACCCAAATAACCTGTTTCTGCTGCTTGTGTTCTGGTTTTTTAGCCAAATTTATCCATTTTTTCCCCATTTGTTCTCCATCCTGTAAATTAATTTCCTTTTGCTCCCTCTGTGTTTGCAGACAGGACTCAGAGAATCATAGAATCATAGTTTGGTTGGAAAAGACCTTTGAGATCATCAAGTCCAACCATACCTGTCCACTATGACTCCTACCTCTCTCCAGCTCCGTGCTGTCACGTTTGACCACCTCATCTCCATTTCCACAGCCAAGGATGTCTCCTCCTCAGAGATGATGAGTTCCCCTTGTGCCAGTCCCCATCCGCACTCACCTTTCTGGGGACAAGTGACCATTCCTGGTCCCTACATTTCCCATTTAGACCCCCAGCATCTTGCACAAGGGTTTTCTCCCTTCTTGACACTTTCTGCTGCTGTAAACACTTTGCCTGGAGTGTGCTGGGTTTGCATCCTGAAATCCCACCAGTAATCATCACCACCCATGTGCATCAATGTCACCCATGGAAATGCTGTGAGGAGGTCACAGGGAGCCTCATATCTCCCTGCTCCTCCATGCACAACCAATTGCCTCCCAACTCCCCCCCTAATTCCCCTCTCCCACACTTCACCTAACTGCCCCCACAGCGCTGAATCAAAGCACCACTCCTAAGAGAAGCAATGGAAAAAAATAACCTAGAGGAGACCTGAGCAAAGGCAAGTCCAACAGCAGTCATCACACAGAGACCTGGCCCAGCCCAGGGTGGCCTTGGCTGGTCACAGCAGGGGACAACCAGCCCCATGGGATGGTGATGCACCATGATCACCTCCAGGAGATGCCCCATGGGGTAGCTGGGGCGCATGGCCTCATGCTTGCTGCCCCATCTGGATGTGGGCAGGGGGTTCTGGGAAGACCCAGGGAGCTGGTGGAGGGGTGGGGGTCACGGTTGGCTGACCCCCACAGCACCACATCGGACCTTATTTTCCAGTGGGAACCATTGGGATAAAATTAGAAGTAGGTTGAACTTTCTCTATGACTTGAACTAAGGCTGAACCCAGCCTTGTTTTGTTTTGGTTTTCCCAACTTCAAAAGAGTTCATGGGGGGGGCGGCTAGAGGCAAGGATGGGTGGGGCACTGAATTTTTTCTTTTTACTTGCTCTTTCTGTGATTTTGCTGAGTTTGACTGTCTCATCTGCAAGGAAAGGCTCTTCTCACAATAGAGATGTGAGATGAACTTCTCACAGTTCAGGATGGTGACATGGTGGCCCAAACACTGCCACAGTCATTTATTTTGTGTCAGATATTTGGGGTTGGGGCACTGCAGGGCTGACCAAGCCTTCCCCATGCTGCCCTTAGCTCAGCCCCAGGTCTGTCCCAGTCCAGGATGGGAAAGCAAAGGAGGAAACTGGAGTGATTTTGGTGGGTACCACACTGTGCAAAAGGACCACAGGACTCTGCACTGGGGATGCTTCAAGGGCTTTTTGGCACAGTTTTGTCCCATGCCAACTAACTGGGCTTCCAGGCAACCTTCCAGCATCACCGATGGGCTCATATGGACCTGACATTACTCCTAATTCTCAGTTTTCATGTGTCCACCCTGTAGTGGAGATGAATTTGCTTGCATGGATGCCTGCCAAGGGACCTGGCAGCCAGAGCCATGGCAGTCCCTGACTCTGGCCCCAGGGGTTGTGCAAGCTGCTGGCATCCATGAGAAGGTGTGTGGGTGGTACAGAGAGCACATATTGGGCTATGCACCTTGCTCAGGATTGATGGTCCCTTCTGGGCCATGGGAGCTGTTGTAACCAGCAGCACAAGGATGTGGTTGTGAAGGGAGTCACACTGAATCCCTAAGAGAGCTGCAAAGGGACAAGTGGCACTGCATCATCCCTGGGCACTGTTGTGTTTCCCAACGAGTCAATCATCCTTTCCCAGAAGAAATGGGAGACTTTTATGGTTATTTCACCTCCTAAATTACTCAAGAGTTAGCAGAAACTTTACCAAAACGGACCTTCTAATTTTAACGAATCTAGCCTGATCACTGATAAATTTAGGGAATGCACAGGGCAGACTCATTTCCTGGAATAGGAGCTACTGGAGAAAAAGTCCCTCCAGGCTGGCTCCTAACTATGACACATTTGATAGCCATTCAAAGACTACTGGGAAACATGTGTCATTTGTCTCCGTGAAGCTTCAGACAGAGTTTCATCATCAAGTCTGACTGCTCCGTGAAATAAAACATCTACTAACACTGATATAACCTCTGGTGTTTATGTAGGATGTGTTACGAGGGTGATTTTTTTTTCTCCCCCCTACCCAAGGTTTTATATATGGTTGCAAAGTGGCTTTATCCCTATTGCACCTTGTTTTCTTTCCTCCTCGCTCGGTGACCCGTGTTGTCCCACAAAGGGTGGCACAGGCTGTTGGGTGTGCCGGAGACACCACGACTGTCAATGAACTTTGGCACCTTAAACCGTGGAAAACCTGAGGACGTGCTGGAGGGAGGGATAGGTGCCCGGGCGCCCTGGAGATCAGATTGCCCCAGGGGATTTGCTGGGAGTCCCATGACGGACCTGGAAGGGAGCCCAGACGGCCGGGCACCGCCGTGCTTTCCACCCAGGGCACTCAGCCGGGGTCTTCAGAGGACAACTGGTGGCCTCTGTCCCTTAACTGTCATCTTTGTGTGTGCAAATCCCAACCCCACATCAGACCAAGGTCTGGCCCAGGGGGGTAATTTTCACCCTACCACATGGGACCACCTATGCATGGGTTGAGGGCACATGGTGGTGGGTTGTCCTGGTGCAAATCCCTTCTCGTGTTGGCATCACTGGTCCCTGGGGACGGTCCCTGTGCTTGCCTGCAAGGGGTATTTACCACGGCTTGACCCATATCACTCACCCCACCAGCAGTTACCTGACCTTACTGCCTCAGGGTGTTTTTTAGGACAAGTCTTGATCTCCAGCCATGACCCACTTTCCTGCGCTGCTTCAGGTGCACGAGCTGCCCTGTTCACTCCCAATTCACGGGAGCTGCAGCTTTGGCCACCAGCATTGTCCATCCTCCCCAGCCTCCCAGGGTCATCCCAGGTCCTCAGGGTCTCTCATTGCTTTCTT
Source organism: Antrostomus carolinensis (assembly GCF_000700745.2). Classification (NCBI taxonomy): domain Eukaryota; kingdom Metazoa; phylum Chordata; class Aves; order Caprimulgiformes; family Caprimulgidae; genus Antrostomus; species Antrostomus carolinensis. The sequence continues at coordinate 30,099 of NW_010323938.1, read as the reverse complement.
TCCCTTCCAAGGTGTCAGATAAGATCTCAGCGCTGGCTCTTTGCAGGCAGATGAGGAATCCAGCACTGCAGAGGGGTTTTTTTTAATCTCACCCATCTCAGCTTCGATGTCCCTGCTCCTAGGAGTCCTTGCCCAAGTGCTCCATCTCCAGGAAACGCCATTATCAGTTGCTTTCATCAACCACTCCATTTCGAGCTCCCCACCTTGTGCCCATTCCCAATCCAATTTCTACTGGAAGCAGATAAGGCAGAGAGGAAGGAGATAAGGGCTGACCAGCAGCCTGATCACTCTGCTGCTGTCCCCCACACCTTGCAAGGGACAGATGTCAGCACAGGGGGGACATGGGGACACCCCAAGAGCAGTGCTTGCGGCACTGCAGACAGTGGGTGGGCAAGGCCCAAGGTCCCCAGCCCTTTGGAATAGCTGGTAGCTCTGGGATTGAAGCACTTGGGGGAGATTTGAGTGATGCATTCACCCTTCTTCATGGGTGTGTGCACCCAAAACTGGTCACTGACAATAAAATACAGGGAGATAGTTCAAGGTCAGGCTGGATTAAGGGAGATTTTGCATTGCTTTCATCTCTGTGCACAATCCAATGTAAGAATTTTCCCCCTTTTCCTACCCAAAAGCTCCGTCACAACCTCACACCTCTTTTTCTAAGCACCCTCTTTGCACCCATCTCCTCCTCTCCACTGCAATACCAAAAAAAAAAACCCCAAACCAACCCAAAAAACAACTAGTGAGAAAATAAAATGAAATAAAAAGGTAGACATGACAGTTAGGGACCACCCATTTAGTCTCACAGCTGATCAGTGACAGTAGACTGGTGAATGCCTTTAATTAAAACTAAATGGTTAATAGGAAGCTGAGCAAAGGTCTCCCACTTGGCTCCCGACGCAGGTGTCAATGGAAATTGTGCCGAGGTCTGAAGGGCTCAGTGTTGTAACAGCCAGACTCCACCGTGTCCCTTTGCCAGCCCACGAACGTCACCACACAATCTTCCTCCCAAATACCGCTGCCCTGGTGCAGATTTACCTGCCCCTCTGAGGTGGGACAAACCCATGGGCATCCCTTCATCTGTAGATCCCTTTCCAAAGGGGTGTCTTGTCTCCAACTTGCAGTTTTGGTAGGAAATGGTTTTTAAGCACAGAGTAAATTATATTTGACTGTTGTCTATTTGTGAAAAAAAAAAAAAAAAAGAAAGAAAAAAAAAAAGGAGAATTACTCAATACAAAGCAGTTTCCCAAGGTTGGGAAGCAGGAGGATGGAAGTAATAATTAATCGACAGCAGTTGGCAGGGGCTTTGCTCTCCTAAAACAACTGGTCTAAGGGTCACTCCATAAAGGTACCTGGAACTTACAAAAGATCTTGTCCTGGACTGAGTAAGGGAGAAAGGGTGGGGGAAAAAGAGGAGGAGGGTGAAGCAAGGAGTGACAAAGCCACCAGGATTCCATCATGCCTGCTCCCCAGCCCTCTACTGCCCACACTCCCCATGTTTCCCTAAAGCCTGAGCATCTTCTCCCTCTCAAGTCATGGGCTCACAGGACATGTCAGAGCATCTCAGAGGCCTCAGTTTCCCTGGCATCAGCTGCCCCTTCCCAGATCTGACATGTTTGCTTTGGAGAGCAGGGCAGTTCACTGCTCTGCCCATCATTAGTGGATGTGCCTTGAATCCAGAACCATGTCCACTCCATGGACACCTCACCTCCTCCCACTTCTTTAAGCTATGATGGTCTTGAAACAGAGCCTCAGAAAGTTTGATTTGGGATCATCACCCCTGATGGAGCTGACACCATCCAAAATCCTAGTGAAAATGCAGTTAGATGTATTTTAGTCTTAAATACCCTGAATTAAAATGTGCAGAAAAGTAAATGGAACTCTTTGACCAAAACCTCTGCAACGCATGCAGGCACCTCAACCAAAAACATACATTTCAAGCAGGTAAAAAATGCACTGTGTTGTTTCAAAGTCCCTTTCTGCATCCAAAACAAATCCTTAGCAGACATGCAGCGCATGCACAACAATTTGTTGCTTTATCATACAGATCCCAGGCCTTCAACTGGAAAAAATACTTCTAGCTGTATGTGTTTGGGTAGGGATGGACGTTTTTATTCTAGTGGGAGGTCTGGTGTCCTCCATCTGAAATGGAAACACTCTGCGCTGATGGATGTTGCTTATCTCACTGGTGATGCTGTTCCTGGAGCTACAAGGTCCTTATCTTCACCAGAGTCAACTGTATACCCAGAGCTAATTGCAATAAATAACACAAAATATTTTTTCTTATCAAAATATCGTTGTGGGGGGAAAACATCACTTGAAAATGGATAAAAAGTGGTGTTCTTGTCCTCACTTGCATTTAACACCTGGCCAGGCTGCTGTGCTCCTCCCTGCCCAGCAGAAATCTGGGGACCTCATCCTGATTTTCCGCAGGACCCTGCCCCTGCAAGAACCAGTCCAGAGGTTCCCCAAACTCTCACAGACCTCAGAGAAACCACAAATTTCTGATGTTGTTTCTCACTTCTTTAGGGATGGGGTCCTTGAGCAAGGGTTGGGAAGTCTGGGAACCACTGAGCAAGAGGATCTCGTTAAAACCCCCAAGCTCCCTATGTTCTCATTGCAATTAGAAGCTGAGAATAACTGCTCTTAACACACCCGTCCCTCACCTCTGCAAAGTCATAAAAAGCTGGCAGAGGGCTGGACAACAGCTATCATATTCTATAATAATGACAAGAATAAAGATTATAATAAATAGAATTTACCTGAATAAGTAATATCTAATGAAGGCTAGATAATTATTTAGTAATAAAGGTGGTGAACTGGTAATAGAGTCTGGAGAGGAGTATAAGAAGTGCTTAGAAAATTAAAAGATATCCCAAAAAGGAAGCTTCAAGAATCTGGGGTTGTTTAGTCTAGAGAAGAAAAAACGGTGAGGGGACACAGTAAATTGTAAAATATAGCTACTGAGAGTAAGGAAATAAACCACAATCACAGAGGAAGGGCTAAGATGGGCTTAAACTGCAGGAAGGAAGATGCAGCCTGGGTGACAGAGGGTAGTTTGCCAGCAGAGAGGATAAATAAAGCCTGGAAAATTTGTCTGAAAAAATAGAATCATAGGATCATAGAATCACAGAAGCATAGAATCTTTAAGGTTGGAAAAGACCCTTAAGATCATCAAGTTCAACCATCAACTCAACACCACCATGCCCACTAAACTATCTCCTGAAGTGCCATGGCCACATGTTTTTGAACACCTCCAGGGATGGGGACTCCACCACTGCCCTGGGCAACCCCTTCCAATGCCTCAGAACCCTTGCAGCAAAGAAATTCTTCCTCACATCCCATCTCAACTGCCCTGGCCACAACTGGAGCCCATTTCCTCTTGTCCTGTCCCTTGGGCCTTGGTTGAACAGACCCACCCCCACCTCTCTCCACCCTCCTCCAAGGGACTTGCACAGAGCCACAAGGTCTCCCCTCAGCCTCCTTTTCTCCAGGCTCAACACCCCCAGTTCCCTCAGCCACAAGGGAACTCAGCACACTTGTGCTCCAGACCCTTCCCCAGCTCCGTTCCCTTCTCTGGACACGCTCCAGCACCTCCATGTCCTTCTTGGACTCAGGGGCCCAACACTGAACCCAGCACTCCAGCTGCGGCCTCACCAGTGATTCCCAGTGCAGGGGGAAGAGAACTTCCCTGCTCCTACTGGCCACACTGCTGCTGATCCAGGCCACGATGCCCTTGGCCTTCTTGGCCACCTGGCCACTCTGCTGACTCCTCTTCAGCCACTCTTGACCAACACCCCCAGGTCCTTTTCTGCTGGACATTTTTCCAGCCCCTCTTCCCCAAGTCTGTAGTGTTGCACTTGAGATTTTGAAGGCAAGTTGTAAAAACACCTGTCTTGGTGGTTTAAGGATAGCTGAATTGTCCTTGGCTTTAGGAGTGGATTAGCTGATTTTCAGTTCTATCTTCCACCTCCATTTTCCATTATTAAGTTTAGTTTTCTTCCTTAATACAACTGTATTTTGAAATTTAAGGAAATGTCTCCCTTTAGCTTTGTCTTCAGACCAGTCTTCCTGCAGAGAAGACAATTTCTCCGCCAGCAAGCTTAAGAAATCTCCAAAGGACACTTCCTCCAGTGGGACAAAAAACCCAGAGTAGAGGTAACTAACAACAAAACCCTCAGATTTAGACTTCATTCCAAATATTTAAGGTCCAGTCACGAACAGGTGGGAGCTCAGTTCCTAAAATGTCATATTTCAGAGAAACATACCCAGTACCAAACGTGAACATGGGAGACAAAGACTTGTTTCCATGAGATGTTACATCTCTGTTGATAGTGTGGGTTCTTGTGTTCCTGGCACAAATAAAGACCATCATAAGCAGGATAAATCCTTTTGGTGTTCCTCAAGCTTAAGCTCCAAGGACAGACAGCATGGTAGTAAATGGTGATGAAGAAAAAGTAGACAGTGCTTTACATCTCAGAGCTTTTCATGGAGGAGGCACGTGGTATAGAGAAACACTCTGAATAAAGCTGGGTCTGGAGAGTCTCATCTTGGGAAGGTCCCAAAAAACGAATGAGGTTTTAAGGAGGGGTTACAAGATGAGGGTGAGCAGGGAGTGGTTAGGAGGAATTTTAATTAACATCAGCGTTTGCAATGTTATTTAATAAAGTCCAAAAAAACATCTGAGAACAATGAAAGCTGAAACCAGCATTTTTTTGAGCAAACAGAGGGAAATGTGGGGCTGAGGGAGCAGGGCTGGCTTCCCAGGGGATGAGAAGCACCTGAAGAGGTGGAAGCTCCTGGGGAAACAAAAGCTCAGAGATGCGGTTTTGGGAGTGAAGGAAAGACTGAGTGTCCCCAGGATGGGAGATGTCCCATGTGTGCACCAGCTCCTGGGGCTGTGCGTGGTGTAGGGTCACCAACAACCACACAAAGTGGCATTTAGGGAGGTAGGAGATGAGCAGTGTTTCAGAAACTGGGGGTCTTCTGGGACCTGGGCACTTGCCAGCTGAGATGCTGGGTGCGTTGAGGGTCTGCTGTCTGGATTAAGATCAGCCTGTAGAAACACTTGGACCTGGTGCTTTGCAAAGGGATGCCAATTCAGGCACAAAACAGAGGAAGCCAACCTTGGTGAAGGCAGGCAGGGGACAGATGGACACACAAATTTGTGGTACATGGGGATGACCACGATACGTGCAGCAGTGGATCAGGAGCACAGTGACCACGCACCACATGAGTCCATCACGCCTCCCACAAGCAGTTTTTCCCCCCAGGACCCTGGCACATGTTTTGGCCTCACTGTAGAGGACACCATGGACCACGGTGGGATGTGCAAGCCCAAATAACCCTGCCAGCAAGCACAGGAGAGGAGGTCAGGCTGGGCTGTTCATGGCACACCACACACCAACCTTCACTGTTCAGGTTCTCCTCGTGTCCAAACTTGTCGATGGGGTTGTTCAGAGCGATGACATAATTACAGTTTCAATTGCAGATTAATAAGAAGTGGGTTTTTTAGCGAACTCTGAGGCATGTCTGAACTGGAAGGACATTTCACCTCCCCACTGCCTGGGAGCTGAGGGTGCCATACCTTCTTTGATGTCTCCTGGCGTGGAGGTTTTACAAACAGCAGCAGCGGCAGCGGCGGCTGCACTAATGTACCTGCTGCAACTGCCCTTCCCATGGCGTGTTCTCCTTCGGGAAGCCACACAGCTTTCATCTCCAGCACCAAAGCTGGCCAATGGGTGTATAAATAGACTTGGGAGAAACCATCACCAGCCTCTAAAATAAACAACTGCTGCTGCTGCTGGAGGAGAGTCATCCCAGATGCCGTCAAAGGTGGGGAAACTGAGGCAGAAGTATCTTACCCAAGGTCACCAAGAGCATTTCTGTGATGTGCCAAGCTTAGGGACGTTGGGTGCAATCATGCATCTGAAAGGTTGCACTAGCAGGAGGAACTGGCTGAGTGAGGCTACCATGGACCACTGTGTAATCGTGAGATGCGAGGGAGAGTTCACACCCAGGGGCCAGATACTGAAATCAAAGCTTAAAGTCCAGTTTTTAGGGTTCTGGGCAGAATCTGAGGCCATTTAAAGAAAAAACATTGAGGGGCAGAAATGCATTGCTTCAGGAGATGGTGGTTATGGAAGGATATATCCCTATCCAGTGTGACCTCTTGTCTCTACATAAAGGTGTCCTGTTTTAATTCCTTCCCCATCACTCAGCCCAGCTCAGATCACTTGGACCAGGTCAATCTCCCATGTCATTCATTATTTGGAGGTTGCAGTGCCCAAAGGAGGAGCTTTTGCACAGCCCTGAGCATGTCAAGCCTGGGGTTGTCTCTCAGCTACCCCCATCAGGAGTCCCAGAGCCCAGCCAAACCCTGCCAATCCAACCATTAAAATAAAAAAATAAATTAAAAAAAGAAAAAAAATCACTCATATCCTCAGACTGACTTAAAGTCGGGATAGCTCCTACTAACCTTTTATTTTTCCTCTCACCTGTCCAGCCCCTGAGTTTTCAGCCTACACTTTTCAGATTTCTCCCTGCAGTTGGAGGACTAGACAGTTATGTGTGCTTTCAGCAAGGGTGAGATGCCCACAAAATCCCTGGAGCTCTCAGGTGCTCAGGAGCTTCTGGTAGACACCCAGGAGCCACCAAGCAAAGCCTATGGGTAGGAACCTTGCATGGAGCTTAAAAAAAACAGATGAGCCTTCAGGGCAGAAACGTAAGACCAAGATTTGCTATTCCCTGTGGTTTCCTGCTCTTCATGTCAACCATCTCCACTTTCAGGCCCATTTTAGACATTCCTTGAATTCTGCCTTATCACGATCATAGAATCATAGAATCATAGAATCATAGAATCATAGAATCATAGAATCATAGAATCACAGACTGGTTTGGGTTGGAAGGGACCTTCAAGCTCATCCATTTCCAACCCCCCTGCCAGCAGCAGGGACACCTTCCACTAGACCACGTTGCTCAAAGCCTCATCCAGCCTGGCCTTCAACACTTCCAGGGAGGGGGCATCCACAACTTCCTTGGGCCAGCTGAGGTTGATTTACTGGACTGTCCTTTTCCACTGGAAGGAGATGATCTTTCGAGGTCCCTTCCAATCCCTAACATTCTGTGATTCTGTGAAGCTTCTGAGCTCTGAACACCAATATTGCCCCATTTCTATCTTCCTGAAATTTCCCAAGCTACGAACAGGTCTGTATCAGGAGATCAGTTTCCTGTAACAAAGCAGGTCCCTATCTAGAAATCTGTTTTCCTGCAACAAAAATATGCCCCAGGTAAGAAAATTGCCTCCTGAACTCAGGATGACCTCCAAGAGCTGAAAGGTTTTGGATTAGGAGCATCAGGGTTGACTGTGCTGAAAATCAATCCAGCCCCAGAGCCGCACTGCCAAGAGTGGTGATGCATCCCTGCAAAATCATTGAATCGTAGAATGGTTAGGGTTGGAAGGGACCTTAAAGATCAAAAGACCTCAAAAGTCCCAAGAAATGTTGTTTTTTATAATATACCCACTAAAACACCAATGCCTGCTAGTGGTCCAGCTCAACAGCTTCTTGTAGGACAGAGGTCTCCAAGGGATGACCCCAATTGTGGGTAGAGGTCCTACTGTGCCCTCTCTCCATGGGCAGCAGATGGACCAACAGTGCCTCCAACTAGCAATGGACTTAGTGTTCCACCAACTGCAGCTTCACATCCTAAAAAAAAAAAAACAACCTAAAAAAAAAAGGGCCTGAAGGGTTAAAGTAATAATGAAAGTTTTATGAGTCCAAGCTCCAGATGTTGCAGGCAGGAAGATGAAAGCAATCCCCTTTGCCTGGTTGTGGAGGCACTAAGCCCTTCACAGCCCATCCCATGGAGGCAATGCCCTACTTCCAGCCCCACTCGACTCCATCTCCCTGCTGGAAGCAGTTTGGCCACGGAGCCCACAGGCAGCGAATCGCTGCACGAAGCTTTTCTGTCCCACTGCTTGCTCTTGATCAATTATTAAAAGCAGAAAATTCTCTAACCATGAAATTCATTGCAGCCTCCCCATGGTGTGCAAGGGCTGGAAAAACCAAACCACAGGGCCTGTGCTCCATGGGGAAGGAGTACATACCACTTCCCGTGGGATGTTCTGGGGTGCTGGGGCATCTCCAAGGGTTTGGTTTTGTTGGCACCAATGTTCTTCCTCGGCTCCTGTGGCCACCTTGGACAAGCACCCTTCCCACCCACTGCTCCACGGGGCCCCACCACCCTCCCAGTTGCCACAGATCTCATGAAGATCAGGAAGGTTGGTTGCTCTTCTTTTATCTCCATCAGGCTCTAGCAAATGCCTTGACACGTCGTTTCTGCTTTCTTTCACTGGACCCCTCTTACAATGGCTTTATTTTCTGTTTCCCTCCTATTGCAAGCTCTCAGTCCCTGCTGATGGGAGGCAAAACTCATTTTCTGACCCATTTTCCAGTGGAGATTGGCTCTTAACTGAGCTAATAAGCTCCAGTAGGTGTGACACTGGGTGCCGGTTATGTCCCTTCACTAGTTGAATGATGGGACCCCAAGCTGTCCTGCTCCTTTCTTTGGAGGGTACCTTGTGCAAAACAGATATCTTTGAGGTTAGAATGTGACTTTTTCCTAATTTTAAGCATATTCAGATGGGCATTCATATCTGGGCAGCTGTAGGGAATAACAGGGAACCCCCTTAGCTCTCACACAACAACTCCCAAGATGTCTCTGGTGGCCTAGCTCCAGCTCTGGGTACTCACACATCTCAGAATAACTTGCATATTTTCTACAGGACAGAGGATATAAATACATCCATGATAATGCCAGTCCAAGTATTGCCACTACAGCAAAATTAATAGTTAGTTCCTTGCCATCTATGACTTTTTTTTTTCCTTTTTCCCTTGTATGTTGCATCTTTAGTAACCAATAGCACCCATATTTTCATAAGAGTTATATTGCTTTGTTCCCAACTGATATCAAGAAACTCTGCAAACACTTTGCCCCCACCAAAAGCTAATGTAACCAGACAGGTTTTACTCTCAGAGCTTCTCTAACACCCAAAAAGCCTCAGCCTCTCTTCTTTTAGCCCAAACCCCGCACAGACACAAGACTGCAAGTGATGGACCCAAGAGCTTTGAGAACCTGTCCACAACATCAGGCTCAATTTGGCTCCTCTTGGCTGAAGGAGCTCAGAGCCCCCACTTCTTGATGGTGCCTACAGACTGAGCTGTGGGTAGTTGGGTGGGTGGATGGTGGAAGGAGAACCCCTCCTGTTTCAGCTCACATGGATGAGATTTACAGGAGAGAATGTATGGGCTTCTCTGCAACAAGTATCTCGCTATTGCATGTAGCACCAGTCACACACTGGGGCTGGGACTGGGACATCAACGTCCTTATGCACAGTGTGTCTTAACCACTGAGTTAGAGTCCTGCTTCTGCTCGATCCTGCTGTTCCTTGCTCTCCAATCCAATAAGTTCATCTCAAAAGCCCAGCCACCAGAGGACCACTGCCCGATCCCATATGGCAAAGAGCACCCTTGTTCTCACCAGGGTGTCCTTCAAGGAGACAAGTCATGGCACAGCTGGACCTGCCTCTGCTCCAGGACAGCTGATAATTTAGGTCTTCTCGATCTACCCAACCTTTTTTCATTTCTGGAAGCAGAGCTAACTTCCCCTCTGAGATTTCCAGCACACTTTCAGATGTGATGATGTTGTCACAAGGTTCAGGAGTTATTGGGTGTGCAGTTGACAGCCAGGAGGATGTGTGACCACTGGAGACTCCTGGCTTTCAGAAACCAAAGTGTTTAAAAAAAAAAAAAAGAGGATGGTCAGATTCATCACCAGGAGTAATTTGGCCATTTATGATGCTGGTCCAGTCAGCGTGACAAAGAGGAAGTGTTCTGGGGTTTTCCACTGAAGCTGATGACAGGGACCTTGGCTGGTGAACATGACACAGTGGTGACTTCCCTGTTAACCACAAGAGCTACCTGAGCCTCTCAAGTGTTTTGAGTTTTGTTTCATTTCATCTTTAAGCCACCCCAGAAGTTGCACAATGACTCACTGGAGTGCCCAGGGATATCCCCTTGACCCCCTCGTGCAAATGTGCAAAGGCTGGACTGGGATGTCCTCTTGTCAAAGCCTGGTGACTCAGCGGGGTCACAGAGGACAGACCTCTCCACCGTAGACTGGGGGGTTGGATCCAGTCCTGGTCTTGCTATCATCCCCAGCACAACACCTCTCATTGCAACTCATGCACAGGCTGCTTGGGGCAAGGCCTTTCTTTTTATAATGCCTGTCCCAAAAAGGTTCAAGACCCCACGTGAGTCTGTTATTGCACAAATAAATGGCACAGGAGTAGCTCCATCCATCACTTCTTGCTGTAAACATGTCTCGCAATTGGTTGTCCCAGCCCACATTCTTCTCCCCACTTTGACCACCAGAGAACTAGCCCCACCATGACATCTTGTCTCCAACCCTGTGCTCCAGAACAGAGTTAACCAGAACAGATCTTTAAACACATATGCAGACAACACAAAGTCAATGCTGTTTCCATCTATGGATGGTTTTTATTAATTCATCTTAAGCCAGTTCTTCACCACTTTGCCTCCAGAAGACCTTGCAGACCAGGACAGGCATATACTTAGAGACCCAACTGAGCTACTGGTTGGAGTCTGAGTTAAGCTCCACTGTGGACACTTTACACCAGTGAACACTGAGAGCAAAGTACAACCAGCATAAAGCAAATACTTTTCCAAAGGTTTATTCTTTGAATTGTGTGGACTCACCAACCCATCACCACCACATCATCCTGCATGGACAGAAGGGTCCGTTCACCTAATGGGCTTGCACAGAAACTGCACAACAAGAGTCCACAGATGCCTTGGAGAAGGAGGGAAATGAGTGAGATGCTGAGCATCACCTAAATGAGACTGGGATCATGGCTGATACACACCATGATCTGCACCATGATCCCGGTGGAAATCCATTTGCAAATAGTTTTCCCATGTGGAAAACCATGATCTCAAGATGGTGGAGTTTTACCTTCTTCCCTTGCAGTACATCAGCCATTATAGACAATACCTTTGATCAGGAGCTAACAGTTAAAGCATACTTCACATATGATTTCGCAGCAAAAAATTACGTCGTTTGACCCTTTTTCTTGCACTCTTCAATTATTGCTCAGCAATATTGGGAAGTAATGTCTCAACTGTGCTGTAATTTACTGTGTTGCAGTATATCATTAGAAGATTTAGCACTGATTACCCTGGAGCCGTGGTCCAAAGCAAGAATACAGTCAACTAGAAGAGACTGATTCAGACATCCCAAATAAAGAGAAATTCTTTCATAAGGAAATAAGGAAGGAGACACGTCCGACCATCTACTGAGAAATCAGGAGTTCAGACTGCCTCAGCCAGCTTTTTTATGAGCCTCTTAAGTGAATGAGCTTTCAGTAAAGTGATTTCCAAAGAGGGAAAAGCAGAAATCACAGCTAAGCTGTACAGAGCGCAATGATACCTGAGGTCCCAGGGCCACCACTACCCTGCTGGAAGATGCCCATGGAACTGGAGGTGCTCATACCTGGGGAGGTGCCTGAATTTAGGTGCTGTGGGTATGGAGAAGAACATAATATTGCTGGCCAGGAATGACCTGGAGGCTGGGCATCAAGCGTTTTCATTTGGGAAGGAGCCAGCTCTGCCCTTGCCCACAGCTCCTCTGTCCAAGGGTAGGTTGGGACTGTGGTTCTGCTCCTTAATCCAGGCATTTGACCAGATCAAGAGCGGCCTCAGAACTGCATTTCTGGCAAATTACCTCCAGGATTGGTGTGTTTATGTAGGCACATGTGTTTAAGCCTGGCTTTGTGCCGGCTGAGGAAGGATTCACGTACAGCGGGAGTGGTGCAAACCAGATGAAGCCTCCAGTTGAACAGCACAACGCCCGCTGGACCACACTGGACTAGGTTTACACCAGCTCAGCATACAGCTTTGCTGTATGGGGCTGAAGCTTTTCTGAGCCCTAAGGATGGGCAAACCCCAGCCAAGGGGAAATTCTTCCTCATTTTAATCTCCAATCTCTATTTTAACCTTCAGACTACTTCCCACCCTGCATCTACCAGCTCTTTAGCTGAACAAGCTCTGGGTGAATGGGAACACAGATGAGCTGGTGCTCAGCATCCTTCTGTCCTGGTTTTTTTTTTCCTTTTTCTTTCTTTTTCTTTTCCTTTTTCTTTTTCTTTCTCTTTCTCTTTCTCTTTTTCTTTTTCTTTTTCTTTTTCTTTTTTTCTTTTTCTTTTCCTTTTTCTTTTTCTTTCTCTTTCTCTTTCTCTTTTTCTTTTTCTTTTTCTTTTTCTTTTTTTCTTTTTCTTTTCCTTTTTCTTTTTCTTTCTCTTTCTCTTTCTCTTTTTCTTTTTCTTTTTCTTTTTCTTTTTTTCTTTTTCTTTTCCTTTTTCTTTTTCTTTTCTTTTTCTTTTTCTTTCTTTTTAAACTGAATGAGGGCTAAAATTAGCTCAGCTGGAGGTGAAGGCTGCAACATTTTAGCTAAAGCTGCCATAGTATTGAAAAGCCATAGTTTTGCTGATTATTTCCCAGCCTTCTTACCTCAAAGAGCATCACCTCGTCTTTCATTTCAACAGATGAATGCAAGTGAAGATCCCATAAATTAAAGTGCTTCATGAGGAGTTTCAGATCATTCTTCAGACCAGTACTGTAACATTCATCCTGGAAAGCCATGTCCACATGAAGGTCCAGCCAGCTCAACATGTCTCCAGCCATGGCCAGGGGTAGTCACATAGACAATGTAAAATGGGGTGTGTTGAGAGCCCACCACCACTGCACCCATCATGGAGATACCTCCACAGCCAGCCTCCGGTCAACCCCTTGTCCTATCACTCCAGGCCCTGCTAAAAGATCTGTCCTCATCTTTCTTACAGGCCCCTTCAGGTACTGGAAGTTGACTAGAAGGTCTCCCCAGAGCCTTCTCTTCTCCAGGCTGAACAGCCCCAACTCTCTCAGCCTGTCCTCACAGCAGAGCTGCTCCAGACCTCTGATCACTTGTGTGACCCTTACGTATTTTGGAAAGCTGCTGTGAAGACTGTTCATTTAGGGGTACAGTATTTCCACCCTTTGCTTTCAGGTTTCAGGAGGAGCTACAGTTTGTAGCCTCTTTATCTCACCAGTGGAAATCCCAAGTAACAGCAAGGTGAAATGATTTGGTCACATCTCATGGGCTGATGAGCAAGGACAAGAACCCAGATCTCCAGGCTTCGGGGCTTTAACCAACATGACATGGTACCTCATGGAACCAAGTGAAAAATCATCTCTTAAAACACAGAGACCTCTTGTGTGCCCATATGACTCGCTGCTACTGCAGTGTCATACATCAGGGACAAAACTGTCACCTCATCTTTTCTGGACAAAGACCCACACCTAGTTGCCAGTACAACAGCTTGGAAAGCAGAGAAGTATGGGTGAGCCCAACTCCCCATGTTCTTTGGTTACTCCAGATTATAAAGCCACCTTCTCAGCCAGCTGACCCTAACCCTACTGTGGCCATCGACCCGATGGCTCCTAGACTTGGAGGCATCTTTCTAACCCCAGGTCGCTACTGCCTGCACAGTCCTGCAGATAAAACACTGCAAACTCCAGAGAAGTCAAAAGTAATTTTTTATTGCAATGAAGTCTCCTGGTTTTATCCTTCATCTGCTGGGCCTTTGATGGTGTGTTTCCTGAGTGGGTGCCAAGGACATGGGCAGGAAAAGCTCCTCCTCGAGCTTCTGATGGAAGCCATCAATGCTAGCTTGGCCACTAGACACCAGAGAAGGTATGATGTGATTAATGGAAATTTCAACTCTGCTGGCACAAGAATGGAGAGGAAATTATCCAAATGGTAAAGCAGATGACATTGTCCCAACATCAGCCCTTCCAGGTGTTTCTTACTGCGTAACAAGCAAGGCAGGGTGGGTGCACCCATCATGCCCTGAGCCTTTGATGCTGAATCCCACCTGCAGGATGAGAGGCAAGAGCCTGGAAATTGAAACTGCCATGCAAACCTCATACATGATCAAAAGCCATTTTGAAGCTGGTTCATGGGCTCAGTGACATGAATCCAACTGAAGGCACAATCCATTCAGAGCAAACCAAATACGGCACCTCAATAAATCCCTCTGGGTTGGGCACATCTCCGTTGAACAGAAAAGCACAGCATTGAGCAAACCTGGTCCAGATGATCACAAAACCTGATCTAAAGCTATGGACATTAACTGCGTGAAGGACAGGAGAGGCTGGAAGTCACATTCCTGGCATCCAGGCAGGTTGGGTGCTTTCAAGCCCATCTAGACCTCCTACTTCTCCCAAATCCTTCAGCCTCCAGGACTCTGGTGGTTTCTCTCTCTCCACAAAAGGCAGGAACCAGCTGCAGGGACCTTCTCCCTGGCAGAGGATATCATAGAATCATAGAATGGTTTGGATTGGAAGGGACCTCAAAGATCATCTAGTAGGATATGTGCAAGTGAGATGTGACAGAGTGGTGCAACGAATGCCTGAAGGCAAAAGGAAAAAAAAAAACACCTTTATTTCCAGAGATATGGGAGATGAAGGAGAGAAGGAGAGGAAGAAGTCTGGTTACCCACGCCAGAGTGGTCCCACACAGGGCTGGGGTGGGTATCCCCACGTGGTACCCACTTAGAGCAGCATCTCGCCCTGCCTGCCTCATCCCCCACCACTAAAAAAGCCACTCGGCACAGCCTGATCAAGTGTACTTTTTTTATTTTTTAATGGAACATAAACTCCCTTAGAAAAAACATTCATCTGGATGATAACACCCATAGAAAAAAACACCAATTTCATGTTCTTTTTTTTTTTTTTAATTTGGCATTTGTTATTTGCATTTATATTAAAGCAAAGTGCATCTTTCTTATTTTTTTTTCTCGTTTATACACATTGCACAATACATAAATAATGATGCTTATAAAACGTCTTTGTATTTACAAGTAATAATATATTTATATATAACATAAAATACATTTTTTTTTCTTTAATAAATCTCAGGGTTTTTTTGAGGAGTCCTTTTTTTTTTTTTCTGTGTGTGTGTGTGTGTGTGTGTTTTATCTCCAAAGCACTACAACGCTAAAGTTCCAATGAGAATGCTCTCTTGTTCATTTAAACCTTTATATTTAGAAAAATAGCTTATGTTAAGGTCTAAACATGCTCACTGAGCTAAGAACAGTGTAAAAGTATCATACTCGTGTATGAATTCAAGAAGAAATGAAAGCACAACTGCATTTCCAGATAGGATGGTACCGGGATAACCCGATCTAAGCAGGTTACAACAGACCAACTGTCATGAACACTTTTTTCTTTTGTTTTCCCATTATTTTTTTTTTTTTTCATTTGTTTTGTTGGTTTTGTTTTGGTTTTTTTTCAGGCTTAGGCTTCTGTTGCTTCGGCGTCTCAGCTCAAATTATAAAGCGCAGGCCATGCATGAGGTTTCTTTACTGTTGTATTATCCCCTTATATCAATCCATGACCACTAAAAAAAATAAAATAATAATAATAATAATTAAAAAAAAAAAAAGCAGTGGAAGGATGAACACAGTGACAAGAAGTGAACCCAACTACAAGAAAATTAAAACTAAAAGGGTGGGTAAAGACTTGGTTGGGAGGGTTCTGCACCATCCTTCGGCGGCAATGTGGGGTTAGCACCGCTGGGAAAGGGGTCTCGGTGTCACCATCACCAGGGATGGCTGGTGGGCAAGGGAAGGTGATGCGTAAGTTATCTTGTTTTTTTTTTTATCCAAGAGAAGGAGTTGAAACAAATAGCAAGTGGCTTCTGAATCCATTGATCACATCGGATAATCCTTTCAGAGGCGTGAAGTAATTACCGTATGCGATCCATCCCCTTGTACCCTTCTCTTGCCCTTCTGAGTTATTGGTCATTCACACTTTTAAAAAATAGATATATTTATCAAAATAACCAAGGCAAAAAAAAAAAAAAAAAAAAAAAAAAAAACTTTTCATACTCCAAAAAAAAGGGGGGGGGGGGGGGGGAGGAACAAACAAACAAAACAAAACAAAAACAAAAAGTCCGCATGAAAAGCAAGCACTCAGAAGGAAATAATAGCAGCAAAGTAGTATAAATGTCATGAGTCCACTTTGTCTCGTGTCATCGGTTATTAAAAATAACCTCCAACCAGCACGGGCAACTGCTGATGAACTGTCTCGTGTAGCACTGGCCCCAGCCTTTCACAAAGCTGATCTGAACAGTAAATCCGGTCCACGGCTGCTGCATGAACTCATGGTCGTTGGGTCTCTGCAAGCTGTACGCCTTCTCGTAGTCAAAAGCCTTGATGGAAAAACCTGGAAACACTTTGTGAACCAGCAACGTCCTGGAATCGGGGTTGTCCAGTGTGGCCGACTTGATGAAGATGGGGTAACTGCTGCGGTTGTACACCCACACGCCGTCCACTTCCTTGGTGAGCTGGATGCCGTAGCCGATCTTGCTACGGACCTTCTGCACCAGTTGGCTTTTGTTGTCCGAGTTGAGCTGTCCGAGGCAGAAACCATTCCCCTGAGGTAGATCATAGAAGATATCCAGGGAGGGCTCTTGGACAGAATACAGCCGACCCACACGTGTCTTCTCTTCCCAGTATGCCACCACGCACCAGTGTGACCGATCCCCCGGCTCCTGAAGAACTTGGGAATCTACAGAAGAGGAGAAAAAAAAAGGGGAAAAAAAAAAAAAGAGAGAAATTGAGCATGGGGACAGAAGTAACACAACCCAAAAGTGATGCAGTGCTGGCAAGTCCTTGCTTGCCCATGTCTTCATGATGCTCTCCATGCACACACCAACGCCCATAGCACAACCACCGTTTCCAAAAGCCATGTGTTAAGACCACTATTGAGACCATTTAAGTTGACCCAGGATTGGGGGATTCACATGCTGCTTCAGCTCTGGTTGGAGTTACAGGACCTAAATCACCATGTCCTCCTTCAGAAGTGGCTTGAGACACCAAGGGCACAGCAATCCCTCACCCAAACCATCACTAGGACCACCTCCAGCGTCAACTTCAAGATGCTCCAGCCAGCTGCATCCAGCAAGACCAAACACACACCCTAAACCCCCTTATTTGCACCCACCAGACGACAGATCCATTTCCATAAATAACTATTTACTGTGCAGAGAAGCAAAAATACAATGAGGTGCTGCTAAGAATAGAACATTGAAGGTCACCCCATGGGATCGAAGGGGACAAGGACTCGCCCGCTCTAGTTCATGGGGTTTTTCCTGCCCGTAGACAGAGCCTGGGAGATGGAGCAGATGGAGACATCAGCTGAAGTCCCAATCCATGGGAAGCACTATCAAACAGTGTCAAGGTGGAGACCAGAAATGTTAAACTTGTTAACAAAAAATGGCATTAAAAAAAAAAAACCCAGAAATTTATTCCTGCAACCCTTCTTTCTACTCCTTTGCCTGTGGCTACCCCATGCGAGCAGCGAGGATACGACGTAGGAGGAAAAAGCAAGGCGGGGCTGAGAATGGTGAAAAAAACCCCCAAAAAATAAAAAAAACCCCCCTTTTTCTGACAGAGGATCCCTAGCAGCCCAGTGCTGCTCAGTGGGTAATTCTTTCCAGCTTCCAGCAGGCATGTTAAGACCTGGGAACTATTCATCTCTATAATTGTCTTTAAAAAAAAAAAAAAAAGAAAAAAAAAGGAAGAAAAATCAAGCTGGGAATGTGAGTTACTGAGTGCTACCAAAATAATCCCCTGAACTCTGGGAGCAGCTATAGGATCGGGGACGGTGGTTGACCCAGCACCCCAAAGCTCTCCCTGCATCACCCCAACCTCCCCCCAGCATGAGCAATGGCAGCAGCAGGCAGGCTGCCCTGTTTTCTCTATTTTTTGCTATTAATAAGCCCATTTCCCCAGCGCAGACATTTTTTTTCCCATCTCAGAGTTGTGTTTCAAGCCCTGCAGGGAGCAGCTATAGGATCGGGGACGGTGGTTGACCCAGCACCCCAAAGCTCTCCCTGCATCACCCCAACCTCCCCCCAGCATGAGCAATGGCAGCAGCAGGCAGGCTGCCCTGTTTTCTCTATTTTTTGCTATTAATAAGCCCATTTCCCCAGCGCAGACATTTTTTTTCCCATCTCAGAGTTGTGTTTCAAGCCCTGCACTGTGCTTTTTTTTT
>NW_010323938.1:11563-11785 GCF_000700745.2 Antrostomus carolinensis | reverse complement strand
AAAGCCCAGCCACACACTTTTTAATTTCTTCTTTTCTATGCCAGCAAGGAAAATATTTCTCCAGTTGCTGGAGGCAGCTACTAAAAATGATCCTAACTGCACACATCCCAAAATAGGGACCCTCACCCTCCCAGGTGAACCCACAGATGGGGGTTCTGGCAGCAGGGGGGGTCACTGGGTGAACCCCCTTTTCCCTTCCAGTTCCCCTTTTTGGTGGCTCCT
>NW_010323938.1:3396-11496 GCF_000700745.2 Antrostomus carolinensis | reverse complement strand
GGGGACGGGGTAGGCGGCTGGGGTCACGTCCCCCCAACCCCAAATGGGGTGCCCCCCACTCAAAGATGCACCCAGAGGGGCAAGAAACACCCTCAGGATGGTGTTTCCCCCACTCACCTGGGAGATAAGAGGAATTTGGGGAGAGATGCCTGAGAAATGCAGGAATCTGGGGGGGGGGATGATGATGCTCCTGGATCCATCCCCCATCTAGACCACCCATCACCTCCCTCCACCACACCACCCCCGAACTGCCTGCCAGTGATGCTCAGAGCTTCTTAGTTTCTGTTTTACAACAATTGAGGGAATTTTGGAGCAACAGTGATTGAACCCCACTGAAATTCCAACAGGTTTTTATTTAGCTGAACATAAAAGCATCCCTTTCAGGAGGAGACGGGGTTGGGGGGCAGGGGAGAAAGACTTTTTCACCTGGTATTTGTGCTTGCATTAGTGAAGACCACTTAATAAGTAGCTCACTGACACTTACAAAGGGTTATTTAATTGCCAGTGCATTTAAAAAAAAAAATAGAAAACTGCCTTGGCTATGAATGAACAGACCTTTATGGAGAGCTGGAAGTTCATGAATGAATCCCACTAGGTTTTTCAATGACATGGGCTGACCAGACCTCAAGGACAAGTCTTAGGTAATCCAGGATTTTTTTTATTTTATTTTATTATTTTTTTTAAGGAGCCAATGCCAGCACACAGTATAAATATGCCAGAGCCTCTTCCGTTTGCGGGATATGGCTGTTGACTGGATGTCTAGTCAAAAAGCCATGAGAATATAAGGCCTGAGCTTGGATAAACAGGATCAGGCCTCCCTGCCAGACACCACCAAAGCCACTTTTCATGGTTGTTGGGACCCCAGCGCAGCAATCCCAGCTCCCACCCGCCTCCCTGATTCTGGCATCTGCCAGGAAAAGGGGTGGGAAAAGCTGGTGGCATCACCCAGGCAGCGGAGGCAGGAGAGGAGGTTGCAGGAGAGGAGGAAAAAATGACGTAAAGATGCTTCCTACACTCACTGAGGTTTTGTTTTGTTTTTTTTTTTCCACAAAAAGGCTTTTTTTTGGAGGCAATGACCGTAAGTCTGGGCAAATTTAACAAATAGATGGATTTCACCCCAAAACACCCCGCTGGATTGATCCAGACCCATCATCCAACTCCCATCTCTGCTAACTCACACAAAACCTCAGATCCCAGGAAATTTGTAGCCACATCACCCTCCACATGTCCTCATGGGTGACAGACCAGAGAAATGTCTGAGAAACACTTTGGGATTCCTGCTTTGAGTTAAAAACATCATTTTTACGAGCTCCTTGGAGCAAACACATCCCTTTCTAAACGCCTGGAAAACTCCCAGCAAACTGGGAGCATTCCCATATTCCAGCAAACAATGATAATGTTTAATGCTATAAACATCCGCGCTATTATTTCGTTATTAAACATCCCTCCATTTGCTGCTATCATTGGTTTATTATTATTATTTTCCATGGTTTGCATTACAGCCTGCCCAGGGGCTCGGTCAGGCTCCCCCCCAGCGCATTGTGCAAGCTTATTGTTGGGAAAAATTAAAAAAAATTATATAAATAACTGAAAATAAAGCAAGTCTGCCCTCAGGAATTTAGAGTATTGGTCAGTTATAGTTGGGTCATCCGAAGCAGAGCACATTTCTGCATGAAGGGGAGAAATTAAAGGCAACAGTTTGACACCCCCAAGTCTTTGTTAGCATTTTTTTGGAAGTATGGTGTGGATGATGAGGATGATGGGCAATGCCTCTGCACAAACCACATTATTCAACATCACATTGTCACTGAAAAACTAATTTTTTTCCATATTTTTTACACCCCCCCTGAAAGGCTACCCAGACTTTTACAAGCACATCCCTTGGAGAGGAAGGAAGGAGTGTCCTCCACAAAAGCATCATCCAGGCTACTTCCCAACACACCAACCAGCACAAGAGGCTGTGAGGTTTCCCACCACCCGCCTTGACCTTCACAAACATCAATTCCTGCCCAAAATTGCCCAATAAAAGGCCACAGCCAGGATATCTCTAGCTCTGGGTGTGCACACGCTGCACATGGGCTCTGAGCATCATCCTGCTCCGGGGAGGGATGCTGCAGAAAATGCTGCATCCGTACAGAAATCATAGAATCACAGAATCCCAGACTGGTTTGGGTTGGAAGGGACCTTAAAGCTCATCCAGTTCCAACCCCCCTGCCAGCAGCAGGGACACCTTCCACTAGACCAGGTTGCTCAAAGCCTCATCCAGCCTGGCTGAGAACACTTCCAGGGAGGGGGCATCTACAACTTCCCTTGGGCAACCTGTTCCAGTGTCTGACCACCCTCACAGTGAAGAACTTCTTCCTAATATCTCATCTAAACCAACCCTCAAATCCTGGAGGATGGGACACCAGAGCAATAACCCCCCAAAATTAAAAGCTGCTGAAACCAAGGAGGTCCAGATGAAGGTGGGTGTGGAATATTCACACCATGGAAACACCCAAATTTATCAGTAAGGGCCCCATGTTTGGTTGTCCCAAGCTGTGGCAGGAGGACTCACATCTCCCATCGCTTGGAAGTGGCAGAAAATTTTGGGTGTGGCTTTTCCCCTCAACACATGAACGCTTTTAAGATGATGATGAAACCATGTCATCTGTATTGTTTCTTTCTGAGCTCCAGCAGTTTTATTAGGAGCTTGGGAAGAAAAAGTTTATTTTTTTTTTTTTTATTCAAGAAGAACCAAAACATTTCAGCAAAACTGAATTTAAAAAAAAAAAACAAAACAAAAAAAAACCAACAAAACAACACAGCTCCTGGCCAGCTTTCAGATTTCAGCCTTGTCCTAGTGCCAAGCTCATGAACACAGAGGGGAGGTGGGCTGGGGATCTTTTGTTTTGCTTTGTTTTGTTTTGACATAGCTAAAGGTTTTCCTGTAATCAACCGACCTCTAAAGAAAACATCAAGTTTAGCACACACTGAGCTATCTCACTCCCCGGGACTACTCCCATCTGATCAAGTCAAGAGCTATCTAAATTGTCACTGATATCTGCCATAATAACAACTCCTCCTCGCTGGAAATGGGAATACAACTGCATTCCTGATTAGGCTTATAAATGCCTGTAATTGGGTCTTTCCTCAGTGACATCAGGATTAGACACAAATTAAATTACCCAACTGCAGAAGTGTTTCAAACTACATATTTATATATTTTTATATACATTTATACTTTTTTTTTTTTTTTAAGAGCAACTTTGACCCAAAGCATCTTCTCATGGCTTTTCCTAAACACTCTCACCATCACACTCCCTCCTCTCCCTCATTCCTCTGGGATCCCTGGGGCTGGACTTCCCACCAATCCTCAATCATGACATTATCCACCCTGAACTGCTATCAGAAGACCCCTCTTTTTCACAGAATAAGAGAATGGTCTGGGTTGGAAAGGACCTTTAAAGGTCCTCTAGTACAGCCCCCTTCTGCAGGGACTACAACAGGTTGCTCAGGTTTTGTGGTACCTTCACCTGGACCACTTGTGGAGGTGACACTGCACGCACGACCAATAACTCAACCTGAATGAAAAAAGGTAATGGATACATCTATGTAGATGTGCACCAAGAAATCAGAGCACCAGAAGGAGATTGGTCTTATGGACCTTTCCTAAAAGGATCATGCCCCAGAAGTGGGCTCATGAGGTAGCAAGGAGACCCTGAGGTGTGGTCAGATGCCTACTTGGCAGCTTTCTGCTGGAAGAGAAGCAACGGGGGCATCACCCATGAGCTGATGTACCCCTGGTCCTTCCTCCTTTATCCATCAGGCACACACGGAGGGCATGTGTGCTTAAAAGAAATTGTCTGGACTGGTGTCAGCACAACGTGTCGTCTGGCTGGGGCCAAAGCTGAGACCAAGCTCAGCGTGTCTCGCGCCCGGTAATCTCTCCTGGCTGACCTTAAGCGGCATTTGTGAGCCCAGGGCAGAGCTGTGTCCCCCCATCTTCTGCTCACCGAGATGGAAGAGATGGAGACATAAACCTTGGAGCTTTTTATGGGTTTTTGCATGCTCTTCTTGAGGGTCCTCAAGGCAGCTGAGGATGCTCCAGTCATGGTTTTGCCCCTTGTTTTTTACTAGCAAGTGTTGTTTTTGCAGGATCTCAAGAAAAATGCATCCCTGAACTTGAGAAGCAAACAGGCATTACATCAAGATGAGGAGAACACAGAGTATGACGTGCAACCACACAGCTCATCAAAGCAAAGAAAAACAGGCACCAAAAAAGGTAAATTTTACTTCCTTTCTAGTCTCTCGGGTAATTTACAGGCTACTTGGGCGGGGGAACAAACAAACAAACAAACAAACAAGAAAACCCCAAGAAAAATCTTTCAAAGCCAGATTTCCAGGTATGCTTTTGCAAAAGCAAAGGAAAAAAAGAAAAAAAAAATCCAAATTAAAGGATATATCCTGCTGCAGAAAAGGGTCTTTGTGCCTTTAAAGGAGTTTGTGGGCAACCTGGAGACACCACCCACGGCAATGTTTGCCCCAAACCTTTTATATCTCCCTGTACACAAGGGCTAGACAGCTTCAGCTTCCTCCACCCCCCACCCCCTCTGCTTTTGATGGCTGGGATGATTTCTGAAAGGCTAATTTAGAGGATGGTCATGTGTTAAAGCTCCTGTTGTTTGCAGAGAAAATAAACCCTTACCTACTGCAGGGATGCCACCGCCCAAGGTGGCCCGTGGGGTCCCTCCACCCGCCACCCTTGCCAAGACAAGAGCCCCCAAAGAGCTGGAACAGTCAGTCACATCAACACATACTTAGGGAGTCCTTAATCTGTGGATTATTGACCCGATAGACCATAACATCTCTTTAGGAGCCATTACAGCCCATCATGTCAGTGGGTACTTATGGAGTTCTTAATCCGCGGATTGACAGGCTAGACCATAAATTTGTGTCTACATCTAATTAGGCAGCTCTTATTACTCAACATATACAGTAGCCATGCAGTCTGAAGACCCGTAAGATTATTTCTTTAATTTATTAACATATCGTTCACCCAATCACTTAAATGGCTCCTCCCTCTTAGCAAAATAAAGTCAACTCTGCATGAAAATGAATGTCCATTTGAGTTCCCCCTCCAAGATTTCAGTTTGCTAAGGGCTGGTATCCAGAAGCCAAGATGTTGCCAACAGATTTGAAACCCCTTGTCCAACGGGGATACAGACAATAAAGTCTGGCAGAAGCCATCAGGGGAAGGAGTCAGGGATTTGCTGGTATTTTTAACTAGGGCTTTGGTTCAGACTCATGTTGGTGGTGACCTACGAGCTTGGCAGTGCTCTGCTCAGTCCCCTGGTGACCCAGCCAAGAACTTCCAATACCTTCACCATGGTGGGGAAACCCTCTTGTGAAATCAGGACAAAAATGAGGTCAGGTTAGACACTAGGTAGAGATGACTGATCCCTGAGGACATCCCCTAAGGTTACCACCCCAACTTGGTAGCACATTGAACCAATCTTCTTCCAATGTGGTGCTTAGGGACATAGTTTAGAGGTGGACTTGGCAGTGTTAGGTTTATGGCTGGACTCAATGATCTTAAAAGGTTTTTTTTCCAACCCAAAAAGGATTCTATGATCTGGAACCCAACCCTGACCTTTGAGGGTTAATTTAGGGATGGGACATGAAAGTAAGAAAACAAACTGGAGAAAGAGACCCTGAAAACCCGTTGTAGCAGACCTACAAAGCTTCAAGAGTGGGCAAGAATACAGCAAATGCCCAGGCTGGCCCAAGAGGGATGTCCAAGCTCCAAAAACACAGGGTGATCAATACATACGTGTGAAGGAAGGCCAGTTCCCCAAAGTCCCCTGCACTGCAAAAGTAGCAGGGCAGTGACAACAAAGAACCAAAGTGAAACTCTTGAGTTCACAGAGTCCACAAAACCAGAAATTTGATTCATAAACGTCCTATTAGTCACTGCTACTGTCTAATTACAGTGATTAATCAATTACCACGGCTAAAAATGACCCGAGAGGAAAGAGAAGAACCTTCTTTTATGCCCATTTTCTTTAAAAGACAAGCAAGGCCGCAGCTAACAAGGGGGAAGAAAGGAAAAAAAAAAAAAGAAGAAGAAAAAAAAAAATTACAGAGGCACACACTAAAAATGCCTGTCTGCCGCGGTTAGAGAGGAGCCAGCTGACTCCAGTTTCCTCTGTACCAGGCTTCAGGCCTCATCAGCCATGCAAATTATAGAGTACCGTGCTGTCTGAAGGACGAATTTCAACTCAGCTCAGAGAAAAGCCTTAGAGGAAGGGTGGGGATGAAGAAGCCAGCCAAATCCATTCATAATATTTACAGTAAATGGGCCTCTTTGCTGTTGTTTAGTATACAGTCAGTCTAATTATTTTTGAAGTTTTAATTTAAAGAACCTTCTTTATCTGCCTCTCCTTCTGCTCCCCTCAAAGGTGTGGGAAAACTTTGCCCTTGTTTCAAAAAAGCAGTAGGATGGGAATCCCTTCTCTAAGCTTCAACCCAGCACTGTTAAGGTGGGACAGAGGGATCCTTCAAGAGGGGAGACCCTTCCAGAGGGGTACTGCCAACATCCATGGGGCTTTTCAGACACCTGAGCCACCTGGATAGGTGCAGGTCCATACAGAAAACCCCACCAGAAATCCTATTTTTGCCACACATGTCCCTCATTTTGCTCTCCAGCACTGGTGGGGATGTCCTGGAAGGGCTTGGTGGCTCAGGAGGCACTGTAGTACCCTCCGTCCTCCTCTCTTGCCTTGATCATATTTTAATGATAATCAGCCAAGACATTCCTCTGGAAAATACCCAAGCCAAATGTTCATGAGATGCTGCCATGCGACCCTCGAGCAACTCAGGGTTGGTACCACCCCCAGCTCTCCAAGATGAGCAAACACCTCCATGCTTCATCCTCAGCAGCTACCAAGACACACCTCTTCTCCACCCATACCCAACCCAGATCTCAACCAGAAACCTTCTGAGAAAGAGAAACCAGCACACAAAGGACTCCTGACTTACAAGGATGCAAATCAGACCTGAGCTTGCCAAAATATCTCTCCTGGCTTGCGTTGTGCTGGAGGCTCCCATGACAGCATCCTACCCATCACCTTTCCAGCACCGTTGATAAATCATCGACACAGATTCTTAAACCACCAGAAGCCACCAGGCCATGCCAGCCCGGGGGTCACAGCCCCCTTCAACACAGCCACCAAACTGGGTTTTAGAGGATGAAGACCTCAAAATGCTTTTGCAATTAAAATTAAAGCTGCAAGCAGAAGGAAGGTTGCCTGGAACCTGGCGATGCCCCGGGGAGTACAGGGATACAGCCCCCAGGAAAGCCACAGCTCTCCACTGACAACATGTAGCTATGTGGCTTACACATCAAAAACCTTGTAAAGACCTTAATAAAAACTGAAGCAGAGCAGTCTAGGATTTCCAAACGGACACCTAATACCCAGATGTGTGTTAGGATTTTTTTTTTCCCCCCCTCCCTAACTGCATTCCACACACACACACACACAGCATCGCTGCTCTCATTTCAATACTGAAAAAAGCAGCCTCTCCTCACAGCACACCAAGCTAGAATTCTCCCCAAAGACTGAAAACAGACGTAAATATGTGTTTTTCCCCCCGACTCCAAAAATAAAATAAAATAAAATAAAATAAAATAAGACCACCTCCCCCAGCTCCCTTTCCCGGAGCAGCATCCCTCATCGGGGTGTAAACTCATGGAAAAAGCAGGATTGGAACAAGAGTCCTTTTCACGCTTGTCGTGCCCCGCTCCATAACAATTATGAAAACTGTTTAGCCGGGCTGGCATTTGGAGCATTTACTTTTAATAAATTCCAGTCCCGGATCCGATGGAAAAGGTTTCCCCCTCCCTCCCTCCTCCTTTCCCCTCCCCTCCTTTGCCTTCATTCCTCCTGGCTTTCTTTACAACCTAATACCCTGTCGACGCGGGGCCAGGGCCTACTTAGGGGGAAAAAAAAACACCCAGCGCCAGACTGGAGACAGCATGCAGACTGAAAAAGTTAATCATTACTTCTGTCTGCCTTCATAATCTAATCACGCCTATTCCTAAGAGCAGGAGGCGAAGCA
>NW_010323938.1:0-3343 GCF_000700745.2 Antrostomus carolinensis | reverse complement strand
ACGGGCAGGGTGGCTGCCCAGGGATGGACGGACAGACGGACAGCACCAGCCCCTACCCGTGCCAAGGGGCGAGTGAGGGATGGATGGACAGACAGACAGCATTTGGATGGGAGTTGACAAGCCTGGCCATGTACACACCCCTCCCCTCTCACCTCTCACTTTGCTCTGGATTAATAATGCTTAGCAATTAGAGAATATTATGTTCATTAAGTAATTAACCCTCCCGGCGCTCCGGTGGAGTTGGCACCCCACTTTTGCAGACAGAGGCCGGTAGAGTTTGCCCCAGGCTATAAAATGGGGCAGGTCAGCAGCACTCAGATTGAAAAAAAAAAACCAAAACCAATCAAAAAAAAACCCCCAAAAAACCTAAAACCCAAAAAGCTCCTTGTGCTCATCCTTGTGCTCATCCCACCCCAGCTTCAGGGGCAGCAACTCAGCTGGGTCCCAGGTAGGGACCACATCACAGCCAGGATGGCACCATGGACATTAGGCGGCATCTTTCCTTGGGGGCAAAGCCCCGGAGATTTGGAGCATCACCAACATCCAGCAGCATCCCTCTGTGGGGGAAAAGCCCAAGGGATTTGGACATCACTACAACTCAGCAGCATCATTCCATGGGGGAAAAGCCCAGGCGATTTGGACATCACCAACATCCAGCAGCATCATTCCTGAGGGCAAAGCCCAGAGGATTTGGGGCATCACCAAGACCCAGAAGCAACATTCCATGGGGGCAAAGCCCAGGGGATATGGACATCACCAACATCCATCAGCATTCTTCCTTGGGAGCAAAGCCCAGAGGATTTAGGGCATCACTGACCACCAGCAGCATCATTCCATAGGGGAAAAGTCCAGGGGATCTGGGCATCACCAACACCCAGCAGCATCTTTCCTTGGGGGAAAAGCCCAGGGGATTTGGGGCTCAGCAAACACCACATCAGCTGCTCCAGAAAACAACCTTGGTGCAACATCTCAGGTGGGTCAAAGGCTTCGTGCTCTTGACACCTAAGATACATTTTCCATGCTCGGCTGTGACAAAGAACAGGAAAACTACGGGCCTCTGCGTAGGAAGATTTATGAGTTTGTTCCTTATAATGAGCTAAAAAGTCTCAGCCTGGCTTCCAAAGAAAATGAATTCATCAGTTCAAACACAGTGATGTAACTTCAGGCTCCTAACTCCTTTTCCAAATAAAACTCCTGTTACTTGATACCTGCTCGAAGGATGATTTTATGGAGTTATTTACTCCAGGAAGGTGCCGCCAGAGCCCAGCCATGGGGTCACCAGCAGCTGTCCCATGTGGGTGAGCAAACATCCCATCTCACAGGTTAATTTCTTAGCTATTTTGCTATTTTCCTTGCTTTTCCACTCAAACTTCACCTAGCACACCAACAGGCAAACAGACAATCTGGTATTATTTTGCACACAATCCCTCTGGTATTATTTTGCATCACCCACCATGGAGGTGGCTCCCCCTCATCAGCGCCAACTGGTAAAATTTGTAGCATTTATAAATTAATCTCATTGGTTTCCATCACCAAAAATCACCAGATCTGGAGCCAACTTCAGCGGTCATCAAAGTGAAGGATGTTTGAACTATCACCACCTTCCCAACACTCAAGTTTCTCTGATACAAAGTCAGCTCTTATTGATGCAGCACTAGTGGCTCTACAGACAAAATCTATTCAACCTATATACATGTTGGGGGTTTTTTTTCAACCTATATATATATATAGGTTTAAATATATATATCAAATATATTTGTTATATTTGATATATTCAATATAATTAATATATAAGGAATATATTGAATATATTCAACCTATGTATACATCTATAATCCATATCTATTCAACCTATCTGTACATAGATAAATATACAACTGTCCATAGCCTCACACCCACCACCACACATGGAGGAGCATCACCAAGACATCCAGCAACCACCCCAACAGGCATCTTACTTCATCCTCAAAGATGAGAAAGGACCACGGAGCCAGGTACCTGCTCTACCAACCACACTGAGGAACATCACTGAGAGCATCACCAGGACCTCTTGCAACCACCCCAACAGGCATCTTCATCCCCAAGGAAGGATGAGGAAGGACCGCAGAGTTGGGTCTCCACCATCACATATGCAGAAGCATCACCAAGAGCATCACCAAGACCTCCTGCAACCACCCCACCATGCATCTTCATTCCCAAGGGAGGATGAGGAAGGACCAAGAGATGGGTACCCACCATCACACAGGGAAGATCATCACCAGGACCTCCTGTAACCATTCTACCAGGTATCTTACTTCATCCCTGAGGGAGGATGAGGAAGGACTGTAGAGTGGGGTACCTGCCATCGCACATGGAGGAACATCACCGAGAGCATCATCAAGACCTCCTGTAACCAACCCGTGGTGCTTCA
Source organism: Antrostomus carolinensis (assembly GCF_000700745.2). Classification (NCBI taxonomy): domain Eukaryota; kingdom Metazoa; phylum Chordata; class Aves; order Caprimulgiformes; family Caprimulgidae; genus Antrostomus; species Antrostomus carolinensis. Next base: position 933 of record NW_010323938.1, on the reverse strand, counting down.
GCGTTGCCAGCACAACCCAACCAGGGTGTGCTGAAGCCTGGAGGTTTTTTATGCAGTGAGGTTAAAAGGGTAGAGAAGGGCTGAGCCAGCTCTTACAGGGTGGGTTTTTTTTTGTTTTGTTTTGTTTTTTTCTCTCCTTGCAAGTTAAAACCAAGATAATGACACTGGGTGGGGACCAATTTGAAGGGTTGAGCAGCCAAACCAAAATTAGTCTCCTGGCCAAGAGCTTCCTAGGCCTCACAGTTTGGGGCTTTATCCTCAAGCTTATCATAGCTGTTCCTTAGATTAAAAAAAAAAAAAAAAAAAAAAAAAAGATTCCTCAGGAAGCTCAAGCGTCGCGCTCAAGCAAAGGTGACCCTGCTAGTCAAATATTTTTCGTCCTAATAAAAATAAAATAAAAGTACTGGAGCAGCCTCCCTCAGAGAAACAGGGCCCATGGAATGGTTTTTTTTTTTTTTTTTTTTTTTTTTTTTTTTTTCCTTGGCTCTTTCCTCATAAAAGACTGATGTAATTTCCTGTCTTGTCCCAACGTTTCCTGTTAATTAACAGGGTGAAAGTTATCATCACACGTTTAAATTACTACCCAAAAGAGGGGAAAGGAAAAAAACAAGGGGAAAAAAAAAAAAAAAAGAACAGAAAAAAGCAAAGGGGGGAAAAAAAGGCTACCTATTAGCAAACACCACGTCACATCCCCAACAGCACAAAAATCCCTGGAAAAAGTGTTTTGGACCCAAAGTCTCAAGCCCATCAGCAAAGACCCCCCCACCCAAGGGTGGCTCCCACAACAGGTCCATGCACAGGGGATGTGAGCCCCCACCCTTCCCTGGATGGGGATGGAAAATCCCTGCAATGCTTGCCCAGAAAAGCTCATTTCTTGCTTTAGAAAAAGAAAGAAGGGAGAAAAAGGAGAAAAAAGGGAGGAGAGGGAGAGGA
>NW_010323937.1:24816-36192 GCF_000700745.2 Antrostomus carolinensis | reverse complement strand
TCAGAAAGTTGTGATCGGTGGTGTAGAATCTGGCTGGAGGCCTGTAATTAGCGGTGTTCCCCAAGGGTCGGTACTGGGTCCAGTCTTGTTTAACATCTTCATCAATGACCTGGATGTAGGGATGGAGTCCACCCTCAGCAAGTTTGCTGATGGTACAAAGCTGGGAGGAGTGGCTGAAACACCTGTGCTGCACCTGGACACACTGGAGAGTTGGGTGGAAAGGAACCTGATGAGGTTCAACAAGAGCAAGTGCAGAGTCCTTCACCTGGGGAGGAATAACCACATGCACCAGTACAGGTCAGGGGCTGACCTGCTGGAGAGGAGCTCTGAGGAAAAGGACCTGGGTGTGCTGGTGGACAGCAGGTTGGCCATGAGCCAGCAGTGTGCCCTTGTGGCCAGGAAGGCCAACAGTATCCTGGGGTGCATTAAAAAGAGCATGGCCAGCAGGTCAAGGGAGGTTCTCTTCCCCCTCTACTCTGCCCTGGTGAGGCCACATCTGGAATACTGTGTCCTGTTCTTGGCTGCCCAGTTCAAGAGGGACAGGGATCTTCTGGAGAGAGTCCAGCGCAGAGCCACAAAGATGATGAGGGGCCTCTGAATGATGCCTCTAGTAGAGCTGAGGTACTGTGTGAAACTGTTTTCTCATAAACCAAAACTAAATTTGAGCTTCTTGTACTCTATCACTTAAACTGTCGTCTGAGGAGAAGGCAGCATTTTTGTGACTTCTATTCTGTGCCATAAATTAAAACAAGAAAAAACTCAGATTTCCATTGACACCCAGTGTTTGTAGTAATCATCAGTAAAGAAAAAAAATATTTCCTCATTTTCTCACGTCTTCTCTGATTCAGTAAATTCAATTTTGGAAGCTAATAATATTAATAGCTTAACGTGTTATAGGAATGCTGGCGGGCAAGCACACATAAGTCTAACACCCAAATTATTCTCAGGGAGACAATCCATTGTGTCAGCTAGTGATCAGAGTGTCCATTTATATCCATGATGCTATGTACAAAATGATTTAATTTCAACATCTAAATTTTTGTTTAGCTATAAATGATTATGTGATAAATAAATCACTTGGAACATAGAAGAGTGGTATCATTGTAAATATCTCTCCTTGTCTCAACTTAATAAGAGATGTAACAAATCTGAGAAGCTATGACCCAAAATGTTTCCCTCAGGTGCTTGAGAAAGAAAGAGGATACAGGATAACTTTACTACATTTTCAAAGGTACATACAAAGAGGGAACACTATTAGAAGTGATCCTGCTGTTCTCTGCTCTCCCTGAAGTTGTACTCCAAACATAGATATTTTTATATTCTCGCTTTATGCTGTAAGCCTTGTTTTAAATAAACAGCCCAAGGAACTAAGAGCTCTTCTGGTGAACATTTGCTTTGCATTGTCTCTCTAAAATAAATAACCAGGCCTCTTTTCTGAACAAGATTTCACATTTATAGCAGAAGGCAGCATCCTCTTCATGGGACATGGCAGAATTGATTGGTGTTCTGTAAGAAAAAAGACATAGTTTCTGTGAATTCTGGGGTAAAGTATTGTGAAATTATACTGTCTCAGCCATTTTCTAGTTAAATAAAATGCCATCTGTGCTAAACACAGCACTTCAGTAGTCAGCATTTCCCCCCAAATCCCAGTCCCAATGAGGAAAAGATCAGTCAGTACAGTTCACATGTATGAAGATCTTCTGTGGGTTTTGGTTTGTATCTTCATGCTCACATATAGCAAGAGTTGAACATCCCTGGGATCATTAATGTTAAACAGGAGAAGCAGCTATGGAAAGACTCATGAAAAGGCTTAAAAAACTCTAGATGTTCTAGAGATATTAGCACTTTCAGAAAACAGTGAAGAGAAACATGTGGCTCTTTCTTTGACCCAGTCACAGATTTCATTCAAAACTTCATTTACTTTATCTCATTTGTCATCTCTGAGCACAGACAGTATCTGTAGTCTTTTTTCTGGCTTGCCTTCAGTTATAGCCAATGCTGAATGTCTGAATACTGATGCATATTTTGGGTAGCACCCAGCTCACTGTCAGGGTGTGAAGAACCTCCAGTTTCCCCAGCATACAGCTCTCTCCCATTTGCACAACTGCATCCTCATCTCCCTCATGAAAATATCACTGCTCTGTTTCCAGATGCTCCCACAACAGCTCCCTTGCTGACTGTGGTGGGGAGCAGCCCTGACAGCAGCAGGGCTCAATGCTGCAGTTTGGGTCCTCTTCACCTCTGCAGCCTTCCCTTCAATGAGGTGGCCAAAGGGGCACCAAGCTTCACCCCAGCCCCATTGAACAGTATGTCTCATCTGAGGTTTTGTCCCTGCAGCTGTATTAAAGCCAACCTGAAAAGAGAAGACTGGCATCAACGCTGCAGTCAGGAAGGATGCATCTGCACAACTGGTTGAAAGGCTTCTGGACACAGGAACATGATCCCATACCAATTTTTTTTAACAGTTTTGGCCCCAGAGAACTAGTGCATCACCAAACAGTTCCTGGGTACGACTCTGGCAGTTAGTGTAGACCAGAGAGCCCATCAACAGCCTGCCTGCAGCCAGGCTATGCCAAGGAGCCAGGGCTCAAGGTGCTCTGTGGGCTCAGGGTGCTCCATGGCTCCTAGCCCCAGAGCCCAGGAAAAGTCATGGGTATGTTTGTTTTACTAGTGCATCTCCATAAACATGCTATGCATGTTGGGTTTGATTTCAAAAATTGCCATAGACTTTGGATCTGTGGCAGATCCTTCCTCTGGTATATATACATACTCTGAGCAAACACGGATTTTTGTGGGGGTTTTTTGGTTTGTTGTTGTTGTTGTTTGAAATTTGCCACAAAATTTGAGGTTTATATACCTGGATATGTATGATAACAAAAATATAATTTGATACTTGATAACAGAATAATTGGTTCCTGCCTTTTTTCAGACCACTGTTAATTTGCCACCTTGGTTTTTTTTTTAAAAAAGGCCAATGAAATGCAGACTTCATGCAGGCAGCAAGTCACCCTGATGCCATTAAAGTAAACAAGACAACAAATAAAAGCTACGTCTGTCACGTTGCCTAAACTATATTGATGATTATTTGATGATTGATGCCTATGCTGTCGTTGTTCTCTGACCTAAGTACTTTACTAGTAAGAGGACAATACTATCTATAGAAAAAAATAAGATTCTCTGAAAAGGAAGTATGCCCTGCTTTTTGAGGGCCTGGGCTTTTTTTACTTCTTTTTTTTTTTCTTACTACTGTCTTTAAGGTAGGTAAATATGAAATTTGCTGACCTTCATGGCAATAGCAAGTATTAGCACATCTCTTTTTAAAAATGCCTTGCTTAGGCTAAGACTTTGATCCCCTGAAGAAAGAACTACCTATTACAGGGTAGCTGTTAGGTGTTGGGTAGCTGTTAAGGTAGATGAATCACCTGCTGAAGACACCTTATTCTCTTCATTGCCTGCAGATGGATCCTAGATGAGATGTGTAGTCTAAACACATGGAGTGGGATTCAGTTGCTTCAATATCATTCCTCATGTTACTTCAGCTTCTTCAGGTTCCTTGGAAGGGCAGTGTGGGGCTGGTAGAGATGGCCTAGGACTGGTGGATCCCTATATCTTCTGAAATGGCAGGTAGGTAGTAGGTTAGGCTGAAAGTACCCCAATTATACTGGATGTTTCTGGCTTTGTTATTGAATTATACCTAGAATGCCAAAGTTAGCAGAGGGGAGTATTCCCCAGGTTTCTCTCTGCACCTTATCGGGGAATATGCCTTGATAAAAATCTGCAGCTCTTGAAATTTCAAGTCAAAGACAAGAAAAGAAATGTAAATCTCTTTTGGCTGTTTCAACGCAGAGAAAAGGCTTTTTTTCACTAACTGTGTGATAAAAAATAAGCTTTAAGTCAGAAAGAATTATGGCAACTGCAGGAATAATTGTTAGCATGTCCTGTAGCTCTGGGTAACATCCATGAAGGTCTACTGTTGTGACAACAATGAAATTAGCTGAAGGGGTGGGGAGGGTTGGGGGTGAGGAGGTGCAGAGGGTGTGTCTCTAAGCTGTGGTGGTTTTCTGGCACCACTGTAACTACAAGAACTCTAGGCTGGTGTAGTTCTTGAGCTCACAGTTCCTGTTTCAAGAAAGAAATAATTTTAAAATCTACCCCTCTGCAGGAGCAGTGACACTAGTAGTATCCTGCTGATTAACACTTTTGTTTCTGGAGTTCCTCAGGCATATATGCTTTGGCTGTGGTATCCATTAATATTTCTTGTTTACATACTAGTGCAACAAGTCATCCATTTAGCTTTAGACCTATAATTGCTTTCCAGGTTTTACTTTCTGATATGTAATAGAATCTTTTTGCTATAGTGCCACAGAATCAAGACCTGCTTTGTGTGTGAACATGTATTTACACATGTATATATGCATGTGAGCAAGGATGTACCTTTGTGTATGAACGTGTAAAAATACTGTAGGGAGAATGGGGAGAAGGAGGGGAGTAAATGATTCCCTGTCACAGCAGCACATTAACTCAAATGGACAGGAAAATCCCTACAGCTGGGAGGTGAATCACTTGCCAGCACACTCCTCAGCCTGTAATACCCAGAAGGTAATACCAAGTCTGCTCCCTCCCCAGCACGCACAGGGAAGAAAAAGTTCAAGGAATAGGAAAATTAAAGGGGTTTTTTGTTGTTGTCCGTGCCATCTTTTCATGCTTCTGCATTTCTAATGTAAGTAATACTAGTGATAAAAAGAGAGAAAAAATCAGAGGGAGGAGTAACTGGAACAAATCTAGAAGTGTCTCAAAAAACAAGAGGCAGGAAGATGTATGCTGTGAAAAGTCTTCTTCCTCCCTTCCTTAATTCTCCAATTGCCTTGTATTGCCTCCAAATGCCCTTAATGCACTCACAGCTCATTTTTTGTAAGTAAATATCTACCATGTGGCAAAACACTGAGATTCAGTGTTGTGCCCCATTTCAGACAGCCTCATGCGTGCCTAAATAGGGAGGAGTCCTCAGCCATGGCCATCTTCTGCCTTATGGATCCCTGAAGTGCTGGGCAATTCCACTCCCTGTCTAATAATAACTTTTTTTTTTTTAATATAACTTCTTAATTATACCATGAATGTGTGAGGAAAATGCTGATCTGCTGTGAGGAGATTAAAATTAACACTGTCTCAGTTTTCTCTGCTACTGTGTAGGTGTGTTTGTTCAACAAACTAACTTGGAGCAGACAACTACCAACTGAGATGTCAAAAAAGGCAAGTCATTGCAGCAGCAGGAAATGCTGCTGTTGACTTTATTGCTGAAGGAAGTGTTTGCTTAGTCTATGTCTACAGGTAACAATGAATCTATTAAAATAAACTCTGGATTCATTTCCTGGTACTTCATTTTTCTTGAATGCCTAATATTTCCCTAGTAAATAGAATTGTTCGAGTTTCAAGGATGAAACATGAATGGGTCTCCAAATATTTTTAAATATTATGTTTATTAACAGTAGCAATGCGGGAATCCTTCCATCTTTCATTTATTTTTCTGATCAGCCAGGAGCTGGTGTAAAGATTTCAGATCTGCCATGTTTCAGGAAGCCTGTTGATGTGTGATGTGTTTTGGTGTTCCTAGTATGTATTAGGTTAAGAGGAAGAACCACTTTTTGGGGTTTAATCCTTCAACCTTATATCATTCTGGAGGCAATAGCATGTTAATTCAAGTCGAAAAGTTGTGGATGATAATTTTCTACCTGCTCAGTGGAGGAAAACCAGCAGTTCCACAGTGAGGCTTACCCATGAATAACAAAGAAAAGGGCAATACAATAACTGTCAGTGTATTTTGGGGCATTGCCTGGAAGGCAGATAGGACATATTCTTGTGTAAACTGGCATTCAGCAGCACCAATTTCATTAATGATTACTGGTTAGTGTTTTTCATTTTATTTAATGTAAGAATGAGATCTAATTATAAGATCAGTTAGGAGAAATACCAAGTATTTCATTAGAGACGCCAGATGTTCTCAATATTTAATTATCGTATAACTAGCCAAACCTCTTATTGCTAAAACACCTCAAAAGTAACAGACTGTGCTTGCTACTTTACGACTGTATCTCTCCTCGTTCTTGACAAACAGCTGCTTGTCCAGAGAGTTCTTCTAAATGACTACTGGAATATGTGAGTTTGGAATATTGCTTGTGTTAATAGAAGGTAAATCTTCCAGAGATGTGAAGTTCATACTTAGTTTTCTGTACTGGTTGGGAATGAGTGGCTATTCTGGAAAACGTGAGCAGCCAAGAGTATCCATTTTATTCCTGTCAAGGCACCACCAGTGCCCTGAAGTGCGGAGGTGCAGGGTAGCTGAGGAGGAGGAGGAGGCAGCAGCTGTCTGTACAGAGCCACCCTGACGCACAGGAGACCTCTTGCAAGTCATCCCCACTGCTTGCTGGAGAAGCAGCAAGAAGTGTGGCTCAGGCCCCACAGATTTTTATTTTTGGCTGCCTCTTTGCCGGGGCTGCTGCTGACCTCTGGCACCAGCCCTGGCTGTGGAGACCAGCAAAGCAAACAATCACTTACTCAACTTGGCTTGAACTGCTGGGGAATACTCTCTGAGATGCCTCTGCTGCTTTCTTGTCATAATTTTGGGATGCTTTCTGGGTAAAGGTGGTCCTTTGCTTCAGTTTCTCCCATATTCACCATTTCACTATATTTCAGCCCTTGATAATGACTTGCCTGGGTACTCACCTGGCAAGGAAAGACTGAATTAGTCCAAATGCATTTCTTTCTAATCATCTTAAAGTGAGATCTGGTGCACAGACCATTAACCAGCTTTAATGCAGCCTGGTGAAGCCCCTTACTTGCTGTGGGATATCTCCTGTAGATAAGAGTAAAATACCTGTGTCGGAGACTTTACTTTTAACAATTACAATTAACAATTTTGCATCTAAGTGTTATGTGACTCAGTGAAATAGGAAAAGAAACTAATGCAATGCAAATAACCATGGAGTACTTCAATAAATTGTACTGAACTCTTTAAATACTATCTATACACAGTGCTGATAATCATGGCTAGGTTTAAAGAGACTTCCATTGCATATCCTAGAATAAAACCTAAGAATTCTTCTGCATAGCTCAAGGAAAAATCTGTTCTCTAATAACGAATTTCCAACTTTACATCTCTGTGCTGAGTAAGGGTATAACATCACAAGTTTTTTGTGTTGGTTTTATTTTGTGAGTGTATGGTTCTTTTCCCAGACACTGGTTAAAGGTTTTACCCACAGATAAGACCATATGGTCCTGCACCCACTCCCCCCACCTGGTGAGATGGGAAGAGAAACACAACAAAAGGCTCATGGGTTGAAATGAGGACAGGGAGGGCTCACTCACCAATTGTGGTCACGGGCAAAATAGACTCGACTTAGGGAAGAAAAATCAATGTAATTCATTACCAATCAATCAGAGTAGCACAGTGAGACATAACAACCACATCTTAAAACACCTTCTCCCCACCTCTCTCTTCTCCCTTGGCTCAAATTGCTTTGCTCCCTATTTCTCTACCTTCTCCCCCACAGCAGGATAGGTAACGGGGGGTTGCAGCCAGTTCCTCTATGCCACTTCTTCTGGCATCAGATCCCTCTTGCGGGCTACAAGAGTCCAGGAACAAAGTGTTCCAATGTAGGCTTCCCATGGAGTCACAGACCTCTTTGGGCACAGCTCCTGGCTCTGGCATGAGGACGTCCATGGGTAGTAGATGGGTCTCCAGTCCAGCACCCCTTCTCCTCCCTAGCTATGGCATTGAGCGTCTCTGGACGGTGGTTGTCTTGTTCATCATGAGCTCTCCAGGTCACAACTGCCCTCAGGCACAACTCTCTACTCCGTTGTGGAGTCTTCCATGGCCTACACGTGAGTATCTGCTCTGCCGTTGCACTTCCATGGACCGCAGGGACCTCATTTACCTTCTCCTACTCTATGTGTGTTGAACTGGATGTCTGAGGTTCTCTGTCTTCCCCTTCTTCCTCATGGCAACCCTGCTCTCCTCTTTGTTGTGGTTGATGGTCCTTTTTGTTCAAGTCAATGGTCTCTCCTCATGGTTCTCTCCTCCTTCTTTTCAAAACAGTTCTTCCCCTCATAAATGTTGATTCAAAGAGGTGTTTCCCTATTGCTAATTGGCTCAGCCTGGGCTGGAGTCAGGTATGCCTTGGAGCCAGGGGAGCTTTGCAAATCTTCTCACAGGGTCCATCACTCCAGCACCTTCCCCTACTACCCCCAACACAGAAGTCTTGTCACATGGCTTTAGTTCTCACAGTGCATGCAAAGGATGGTTTCAAGAAGACTTTCTAAATGTAAAGCTGGTATGATATATTGATCAAATGTACTTCCTGACATGATGTCTTGGAAGCGAAAGAGAAACAGCCAGTATGCTGGTTTGAGAGACTTAACTAGGAAATATTCTGAGCCAATATTTGTATACAGAGAAAGAGACCTTAATGAGACTTAAGCATCTACTCAAAGTATATGGTTGGATGTTGACCTGGTGCTGTGGAAGGTTTCCATAATTTTTTTCCCCTAACCATCAAGACTTTGAATCTGAACTTGAAGTTTATTTACCCAGCACAAATGAGGCTTTGGAAAAAGAGGAAATATTGGATTAAGCTGAAAGCACCATTAAATATGGAAAAACACTTGGAATTTTAAGCACCTGGAGGAAAGACCAACCCTTTAGTAGGATAATCATTAAAGAAAATTACACATTACATTCAAGATAAGAAATTACTCAAAATAATCCTGGAGGCTGAATCTTCTAGAAGCAGAGTAAAATCAAGAGTTTAATTTAGACAATCTGACTCCATCTTGAAGGACATACATTTTTAGAGGTAAAAGTTTGCCTTTTGAATACTCCCAAGATCAAGCTTTGTCAGCATTGTGATCATATCCCTTAAACTTAGTATAACTCTTCACTCAGGAATGAATGCTACTGTTTTATTTGCTCCCAAGCTTCCAGCTGCTGGAAAGGAGATAGTGAGGTTTGCTGTTGTAACATCTGGATTCTGAGTTAAAGCATTCAGCAAATGGGGCAGAAACTGAGCATGGCATATGTGATGCTTATTTTGATATGCTGTTGAGCTGTTACCCCCAGCTTTGATGCTAGATGCTGTCTTTAGGAAAGATGGCTAATTAATGTCTGATTTGCCTTCTCTTTCATTATGTGTACCACAGTGCTACATTAAATGTACTTCTATTTTGTGTTGGAATATTCTTATTGTATGTAAAAATTTACTGCTGTCTCTCCACCACTATGATGTTTTCTTATTTTATTTTAATCAATGTTTTTGGTGGGAGTTGATAGTAGGAGGAGATTCTGTGACTTTGTTGTGTTAATGTATTTTTAACTAGAGGCAGATTAAAACTATGTTGTTATGGTGGTACAGCTGTGCTCTGCAGTTTACCCTCAAGCCTTACTCCCCAAGCAAAATGGGGAGTTGGGGGGAGGTGAGGGAGCACAGAGGGGTTGTTTTCCTTCTCATGATCACACTAGACCTTTCTCAGTAATCTACACCGAAGTCCAATGCATTTGATAAACATGGGATGCAGGGGGAGTATGCATCCAAACCTAGAGGTCAGCAGGTGTTCCTGGTCCCTCCAACTTGGACATAGTTCCAGCTGGTAGAGCCTGTAGATTGGTGGGTTCAGGGGAGTCCATGTGCATGTAAGTGTATTTAGTGATGTTTTGAGACATTCTTCTCTTGAGGTGCAGAATTCTCCTCCTCACTGTTTGGTTTGGTGTTACACATGGTGTTCCACATGGACTGTGTGGTTGATGTTAAAAGGCACAAAATACAGATGGTGCACTTAGTGTTCAGTGAAAGTCAGAAACCCTGAATAGCCAAACATGACCTGGAAAAACCCAAGTGGTAATTTCAAGCTAGAATGACTTGTTCATGATTGTCAGTTAGACTTTAGAAAGTGAATTGGTCAATCCTTGCTTCTTACTCTAGGTGGCTTTTGTTCCCTACAAGCTCAGAGGAATCATTACATCTGTTTATATTATTCTATTTTAAGATTACTTTACACCATATAGACAAGAAATATAACTTAAAATTAAAGCCAGCTTGTATGCTAGAATGTTTTCCTTTGATAAGAAGCAAAATTGATTTTGTGGTAAATTTTACAAACATGAAGTCACATAACAGCAACAGAATACAGCATCACTCCAGACTTGGCAACAGCAGTGTCTTCTTGGAGAACGAAGAGGATATGATAGGTAAAACTCAGAAGATAAAGCAGTTGTAACTATGTCTGGGGGTTTACTTTACAGGCAGAGGAAGAGGCAGAGCTGCTGCTTTTAATTCATCCCTAAGAGATAAAATGTAGTAAACATAAAATGGGGATGACTAGACAACTGTAAGGAGAATAATGCATAAGAGTTGAAATACACTAAGTAATGGGGGAAAACAGACTGAATCTTGGGAATAAATCCAGGACACAAATTTATTTTTATGACCTTCTGGGGAATCCTAAGCCAGTCTAGCTCTTAGTGATTTTTGCCCCACATCCAAATTAATTCTTTTGTGTGTGTCCAAGTCCTGCCAAGTGGAAATGCAGGACTGCTGGCAACAGCCTGTAAAGCTCGCCATTGCCTCCCTTTCATGGGCCACTTGAAATGTTGTGCTACATATTTGCTGCTGTCCCTTTGGCTAATACTATGAGGAGCACCCCTAGTGAAATAGGCATAAACAACTACAAATTGACTTTCAAGTGGCTGTCAGACACCTGGAGACCCATAGCTTCTGTTTAATGGAAGCACAAAACCAACTCTGAGAAACCCTAAAGGCAGCCAGAGTTACAAATGCAACTGATGTAGCTATTCCATTGAGATACAAAAACACAGTATTTGGAGCAAAGCTTGCCATCAAACTCACAGCAGAGCTCAGTGTTTCCAAGTTATAATTCAGAGGATTTAATCCTTCTGAAGGAATACTTGTATGATCGTAGAGAAGGGGACCTTTTACCTTCATTATAAGGTATTTTAAATAGCTCCCCAGAAAAACAAACCTTTGCTACATCCATGAAATCTAATAAATGGAATATTTTAGTCTTTTTGACACAGCACAACTTCAGTCACTGATTAGATCTGTCCCCTGCATATGCATGGATAGAACTCGGTGACAGAGATGGATACGCTTTCTCAGTTGAAATAATATCAACTTTTCTTAACACTAAATTCTTTATTTTAAGGATACAGTGAAATAAGCTTTTATTTGGTTTATCTTAATTGTTAAACCAAACAGATACAAAATGTGTAGCCATAGTTTGTCTTATTCCTTTTAAAAAAAACCAGTCCCTTGGAACATTAATCTTGCCACTGACCATGTCTGCAGCTTTCCTCCTGAGCTCAGCAGG
>NW_010323937.1:0-24801 GCF_000700745.2 Antrostomus carolinensis | reverse complement strand
AGTTCTTGTAGGATCCAAAACTGCATGTTTTGAAAATGTCAGTTTTGCTGAGGGCTTTCTCTCACGAATTCTCATTGCCAATAAAATGATCCTGGGGGAAAGAAGAAACACCGAGGGGCTGGAAAATAATGAAATCATAATCCAGCTCTTCCAGCAGTGCACATAAAACTGAAGAGAAAAGGAAGCCTATGAAACAACACCTAAACCAAGTATTTAATTACTGTGCTAACCCTTCTTACACATTTTTTAAATTAATCTATTGGGTTTTTTCCCAAATACCATAGTGTAAAAAAAAGGCTCAGAATGCTAAACAGCCAATGTGATTTTATGTACCACTTTATGCCAGATGTGTTGCACAGAAAACTTACTTTATAAATTCAAGGAAATGTTTTGCATTTAGGATTTCTGATTCGTTGATACCTCCTTGCTAAGGAGCAAAGACTTTTCAAGCCATTATTGTGTTAAAAAAAAATACACTTTAATTCAGAATATATAGTCTTTTCATTAGACAAGCTGGACTGGTTTCAAATCCGACTTCAACTTGATTCATGGCAATTTACTGTCATGGCCTCAGATATCAGCTATTTCTAGAAGTGATTGGGCAAGAATGTTTTCTTCGGGAAGGCAATGTACTTAATGGTCTGAAAATTATTGCTTCAAATCAAATATGTATACTCAGCCTCTTAAAAGAGTATGTTAAAGGTGTAATGTAGCCATAATAGTGTTATTCTTTCTTAGTGTTTGTTTCTCTTGGCTTAATTATTAACTCTTGACAAGCTGCAACAAAGAAAAATCTGATCTGTGTGGAATTAGGGTTGACACAAGCTGGGTACTGTTGCTGGGTACTTTTGAGAGAGGAAAAAGTCATGCTACCCATTCTCAGTTTGCATGAACTAACGCGCCACACATGCATACCTTCTGTTCCATGACCAGTGCATGCCTGGAAAACATCAGTTTAGTTTCTCAGTGTACTTGTGAGGTGGGGATTCTTGACAGGTTATATTGAGGAAAGCTGAAGAACCAAGGGGATATGTGACTTAACGTTCCTGGGAATCTGTACTAGTCAGCCATCAAAAGGAAGATCTCCACACTTGTAATCCTGTACCTTAAGAGAAACCTGACTGAACTTTTATGTGTGTTACTTCAGTAACTTGGTGGCACCTCAGTAAGATGTTTTTCTCTTTCTCGCCAGTTTTTCAGGATGTTCCTATTTGTGTGACGCTTTCCTAGGACAGCCCTATATTGATATGAGTATGGAGTTAGGCTGGCTCTGGTACTGTCCTAGTCCATACTAATGGGAGTACAAAGTGTGGTGAAGCCCCAGGTGTCAAAAAACCCCTCCTCTTTCATCCCAAGACTTACAGTGACTTTGCTGGGGTCTGATATTGCAGCACACAACAATACTCCAGTTCCCATACAGCTAGATTAACAGGATATTTTGCATGGGTCATGAGGCTTCCAAAACCCATAGGTATTCCAAGAAGCAATAATGGATTAAATAATCTTAATTTACTATATTGTAAATCACTATGGAATCTATGATATTCTGTGGTATTTACTATTTTGTAAATCAGTCTGGAATCCGCAATATTCTGTGCTATATCTGTGATATATATAAATGCTCAGTGTGGTGGTTTCACTTGGCTAGCAGCCAAACACAGCTGCTTGCTCATTCTCTCCCTTTCCAGGGAGTAGGGAGAGAAACAGAAGGGTGAAAGTGAGAAAACTCATGGGCTGAGATAAAAACAATTTGATAATGGAAATAAAATAATAATAATAACAGTAATAATAAAATATGCAAATGAGTGATGCACACTGCAGTTGCTTACCACCCACCGACTGATGAGCAGAGACAGTCCTAAAACCACAATCCCAGAAGAGCAAGCCTGAGCGATCCCCAAGAGACTCCCCAGCTCTCTGGTCAACTCTCATTAATATACTGAACATGATGGGATATGATATGGAATATCTCATGGAATATCCAAATGCCAGTTTTAGGTTTTGCTAACTACTATGCTTCCCCCCACCAGTCCTTTGCACTTGCAGGCTAGCAAAACACAAAGTCCTGGGACTTCTGGGAGCAACTAAAAACATTAGTATGTATCAACATTCTTCTCATAACAAATCTCATAGCTATTTGATTCTAGCTATTCTAGCTACTAAGAAAATTAACTCTATCCTAGTGAAACCAGGACACTCAGCCTACATAGTTTTTCTGTCACCATTATAGCCAAGGAAATATTACTCACATCTCTCTCTAATTCTGTAATTTCTCCTGTGCTTAAGAAACAGTAGTCATGAAAAGACTTAACTACAAATCATGCTATAATTTTGCAAGAAGTCTTGATGGAGTAGGAGACCTCACTCAAATTTTGAGAGAGAGGGATGTCTCTTGCCCGAGTGAGTTTTTGGAGCTGTTGGAAGATCTACCTAAATGAAATCCAAAATAAAATGGATTATTGAGGAATGCTACTTTCTGCTGATAAGCAAAGCTGCTTCAACATGTGGCCTGATGATAGAAGAAAGAAATGAGGAAAGAATCATGAAAGCTTCTAAGAAGGAATCTCCAGTTCGGCTTCAGGGTGGGGCTGGAGAAGAGAGCCCAAAGTACTTCAGAGCACTGACCTAGAACAGAAGTGTATTGTAGGTAGCAGTGTGTAATCTCTGTTCTGCTGATATACTATATTCTTTTACCTATAAATTATATCTCTTGTCCTGGAAGACAAGGATGTGAACAGTGTCCCTGAGATGCAGTCAGGGACAGGTAGAAGAAGCTCTAGCCCTTCCCTTGCCCCTGTGAGGCCTCGGCTTCCTCTGACATCCAGGTATCTGGAGACTGAAAGGGATTACTTTGTTGCTCAGTCTACAGCTAGAATACCAAGATCCTTCACAGCGCTCACCTGCTGCTCAGATGGATCTGCTGCATGGCCCATCGGTATATTCCTGAGAGATTTTATGCACCATTTATTTCCTTACTAGATGTGCTCAGAACTTCACTGTAACTCCCAAAGATGCTGCCATGCAGCCAAATGTAATATGAGGCCAGAAGAATGCTGATAGCTTATCAAAAACAAGGGAAGATGGGCTCTGAACTGCTGGAGGGAGAGCTCCTGGCTGCTGAGATGTACCTTGCCGAGGGGAACTTTTGTCACAAGCTTCGTCTGTTCTTCCTGCTCAGGTTGCACTTGCTCTGGGATGTTGCCGGTTGTTGATGCCTGCTCTGAAACTGCCCTGCAGCAACCATGGTTAATCCATCACTTCAAAACTTCACTGCAGCCCACAAATACAGAGAACCTGTGTGATCAGCCCCTCTATGCTGGCTTTGGGAGTCTGATTTTTTTTTATCTGCTGAGATAGCAGCTATCTTTGACAGATGTATACTGGAAATAGAAGTATGATTAAGGAGACAGGATGTAGCCAGAGATGATAAAGGGCTTTATTTACTTCTCATCAGCTCTTATTTCGTGAAGATTTTAATCTTATCTTAAAATAGATACATAAAAATGGAGAAAATCAGCCTTTCCACAGCCTGTTGTTTTAATAGGACTGTAAAGACTAACTTTTTTTTCAGTGCTTTCTCTTGCTACCCTTCAGCTCTTGGTGCACTGCTCACCTTTCTCATGCTGAAATCTGGAGCAAAGTTTTTAGGCAAAGCTGGTGTTTCTTTATGTGCCCTTTGCAAATCAAAGGTAATTGCAAAGTTCAAAGGGTTTCACCAATAATCAGTTGAATGCTTTTGCAGTCACCTGTTGTTCTACACACTCATTCCTATAAAGTTGAAGAAATATCAGTAAAAATGGAAGTACCAGACTTTTTGTGAAGCTTATTTATTCTTTTTTTCTAAAAACAATCTTTCCTAACACCAGAGCAGAAAACCTAACTCTTATGCAGAAGGAGTGTAATTTATGTTGAACCTTTGATGCTCAGTAATCAGATTGTTGATATTTGATTATGGGATTATGTACCAAGGGTATTCTCAAATTAGAGCAAGAAAATTTCAAGTGGTGAATTTCTTTTTCTTCCTTCACCTAACACTTTTGTCATAGTAACTAATTCCAGTGACTGCACAAAGGAACGAGGGCTGTTCCACAACTATTTTAGCTAACTGTTTAAACCATATAAGAAACTTTTAATCAGAGTTTACTGAAATAAACCAAAGAATTGCAAGGTTATGATGTTTGTACATATTCTTGGTTTAACATATGTAGCTTTGAGAGATTTATTTGTAATTTGCTAATTTTTATTAAAACCACTGCTTTAATAATTTTCTTTTTTTTTTTAAAAGGTAGCACTAGAAAAAATTTGAAAGATTTACTACATAAAGACCTAGCATATGTTTATAACTTTTAGAAAATAATTGGGGAGGGATCAAAAAGACTTTGCAACTTGCCTTTAAAACACCAAGCTGCTAAGGTTCTCATTGGGATGAATGTTTCTGGGACAGCAGAACAGTGACACTGGCCTAAGGGAATATTTGACATCAGAGCCCACCTATGAAGACATACTGCGTTTGGCTTCATGCTGTGAAAGTCACATTTACTTCATAAATAAGCTCATTAAATTGTGTTTTTCCTCTTTTTTCATGAAACATAAGCATTACTTTTTTAAAAAAAAGAAACTGCTTGCTTGAATGAGTTAAAATGATCTATCTTTCATTTTTTTATTCTATTCAGTGCTTGCAGAGCTGAGGCTGCGGGGGATTGTTACTGGGTGCTTTAAACTTGAGCTGTGGAGGTTAGCTGTGACTGATCTCAAAACTTTCCTCTTGTTTCCTGACTGACCAGACAATACCATTTTGTTTCTTTTGCCAGCTGCCTGAGTAGTAATTCCTGTAATCATGACAAGGGTGCTGCCACTGTGTTTCTGCTGGGGAGAGTATTGGAAGATTAGGAATTCTTATAAAATTGAAAATCACTTCCTTTGAACTCCCCCAGGTCTTGTCTCTGTGCAGGTCAGGCTGCTTTAAGAGTTGGTTCTGGCGCAAGTTTAAAATGTAAGCAGGGGTCTCATCGCATTCAGATATGATCTTGGTATGTATGCATGGGAGCCTGGAGAAGTCCCTGGCTGTTTCAGGGAGCTGCTGTGGGGTTCTGGCAGGAGGCCTGGGCTGAGTGGCCCCTTCAGCTTTGGTCCTCCCCTGCTGAGAAACTCCTGCTGCTCAAGTCTGGCTTTGATTTTTTTACAAGCATAATAGGCAATTTATTCATTCGTTTTGCACTGTTTAGAGGAGGTAAATCAGGAGGAGAGAAACAGAAAAAAGTCACCTATACATAGATCCTCAGACTGACCTGATTTCTGAGAAAGTAAAGTCCAGCAGGGAAAACTGGCAAACCTGTTGTCACATACCTGAGCAAAAATGCTGTTCAGCGAAGATAAGTGCCCACAATTGTTCCTGATGCTGGGATTACATTAACTAGATTAAATGCGCCCTCAGTCATCTAATCTTACACGATGCAGTGAGGTGAAGACAGAGTGTCAAGCACAGGGGTGAGTCTGTAACTCCAGAAACTCCCAGAAGTAAATGTGATCCTCCATCACCTCAGGAACAAGTACTGAAGTCACAACAGTGAAACAAGGACTATGAAAGCACAATTTTCAGTGCCAGGTTTGTACTCTGAAACTTAGTAACTTGTTTCTGTCTTCTAAAAACAGGCTTTTGTTCTTCAGAAACTTTGATTTAAATGCTGGAAAATCAACACTATGCTCTTCCAACAGGTAAAGAACAAAGCACAATATATTGCATCTGTCAGCAAGCTTTGAGTATTTGTGTTTTACCACAGAAAACAATTGTCTCAACTTTTTTTGATCTTAGTGATCTTTGGTAGTATTTCTGCAAGCTTATATGTTTGGGAAACCATTTTGTGAGGCATGATATAGCTTAACATTGACAAGATTTTCTGCAAGTATATTTCATATTGATGTGGTTTTCAGGTCTTTATTGTGAAGTTGTTACTGGTTAACTGTTTTGGGCTGCTTCAGGACCACTGCATTCTTTTAGAGTGAACATTCAATGGAATTGAAGAGCAAATAAAAATAAATATCACACATCAGGCATTCCCATAAAACCACCCCAGACTTGTTCTGCCTGCTAACCAAACAAGCTAAGGAGTGTCTCAATTACTTCCTCTTAATGCAGTAGGTTTTCTTGTGAGCTTCTATCTTATTCTACCCTTATACAGACATGGATTATTGAGATTTATTCCAAGTTGTATTGACTGGCAAAGCAGAGCAGTGGCCCGTCTACATTTGAATTGCCATCCCTTGAAAAATTGCTGTATCTGATAGAATGGCATCAGTGTTATGCAGTGGTGAGAAATTTAAAGAGGAAGGAAACAGCCATGCAAACGAAGCCTTACAAACTTGTTATATGTAGTTACACCTTTCACAGCTTCTACAGCTGTTAGACATTGCTGGCCTCCTCTATAGTCACCAGCTATTCAGCTGAGGAAGCGGAGCATGCACAACAGCAGAACTGAGGTCAAATTTTAGGCTTACATTGATGCAGCCTCACTGACTTAAGTAGGTATGACTGAGAACAGTGTGTGGCCAGCTAGATGACTAGATAGGCCAGGCACATTCTTTCAATGGATAATTGTAGACCTCTCAATTCAGAAACTGCTTGTGGGTTATAAACAGAAAAGAGGGAGAAACCTCTTTGTAGTCATGATTCAAGGATGTGAAATCCAGAGAGGGACAGGACTCAGGCATGCAAATTTTTTCTGTTCTAACCTTTAGACAACTTTTGAAGGTTCTGAACTGCAAACAGGGCAACTTATATTGGGTCAGCAGACGATGCATCTACCATCACTTTATGGAGGTTGTGCAGACCTGAAGCTGTTTGTGGAAGGTTTTGTCCAAACACATCATGTTGCCATCTGCAGTACAGAAAGCTCAAAGGCTTCAGGAGCAAGTTGTCCTTCTCTGTAGGAAGAAAAAGTGGAAACCTGTAAGTGAAGGGTGTTGTGGACAGTGTAGGGCACCCATGTCACCCACTATTGCAACATGAGGTAGTTCCTACTTGCAAGGCAGGGCTGCCTTCTATCGTTGGTATATTTGGTGCTTGGCTCTGGATAAATCCCTAAAATCTGTGAGTATGGACATAGATGCTGGGTTTAATCAGTGGTTAAAAATGAAAAAGCAATATAGCCCTGCTTCTATAGCTGGGATAATGGAATGACTTATTAAATAATTCCAAGTTATGAACTGAGTATTACAATGCAGTGAAACTGGTGTTGGGCTAGAGTAAAACCCCAAGAATGTTGAAAAGTAGATATTTTTATATAGACATGTTCAGGTACAGAATGGAATGTACAAAGGCTGTATGTGAAAATTTGTTTGTAGCACTGTGCTGTTTCTACACTTGCTTGGGTTCTCAGCTTTAAGCTTTCCACATAAAAGACACCATAGTGACTGTAAAAGACACGCTATGTTTTGTATCATCATTTATGGTTGTGGGTTTCCTTCCATCTCTAAACTGCAATTAAATGTTCCTATCATCCTGTAAATTAGCCTCTCTCTTTTAAACATCACATTTGCAACTCTATGTTCATATAATCCTGTAATTATGTTACTATTTTCATTTCAGCACTGATTCAGCAATGTACTTAAGCATATGAATAATCTCTTTGAACCTAATGGAACTCCTCACATGCTTAAAATTAGATGCAGTTTAAATACTTTGCTAAATCAGCAGCTATACTGGTATACAGAAATGAGGATGAAAGAGGTGGCTTATATCTACTGTAAACACCATTATTGAACTGGACATTTCTAAACTCTAATTTTATGTTCCTACTTTAAATGTTTTCAGCTGAATCATACTATTGGAGACACCATATGTGAGGTATTCAGATTGAATCACATCTTTTAAAACTACATTTTCTCTAGAGACAAAGCATTTTTAAGAGGCTTGAGCCCTCCCTTGCCCTGTGTGCCCACTTTAACTTGACCACCCTTTCAGACATGCCATTGCAACTGGTTGCAGACCAGCACCAGAGAGTGCTTTTTTTCCCATAAAAGGTGGATTGCTGTGCTTATCAGGACTACAATATGACCTCATATTGGACAAGTGTGTCTGATATGGTGGTAAACTGTGATGTATGAACAGGAACTGACAGAGGAGATGGGAAGACTTGGGGCCACCTCAGTCCACTACACTATTGAAGAAATTATACGTATATATCTACATCTTGAGAAATCTCTGCTGTGGTCCTCTATCCTAAAATTGCATATTGTCTACGACCTATATGTTAAGTTTTAACCAAAGCATGTGGTGGTTTGATCCGCAGTAGGACCACACGGTGCTGCAGTCACTCCTCCCAACCCGCTGAGATGGGGTGGGAGACACAACAAAGGGGGCACAGGATTAGGAACGAAGGACACCAGTTATGGTCACAGGCAAAACAGACTCAAACTTGGAGAAGAAAAATCAATTTAATTCATTGCAAACCATCTGAGTAGACATAACAACCACATCTTACAACACCTTCCCCCACCCCTCCCTTCTTCCCAGGCTCAAATCACTTTGCTCCCATGTCTCTGCCTCCTCCCCCTCCAGTGGCACAGGGGACAGGGAATGGGGATTCAGTCAATTCACCTCTTCTGCTCTTCCTGGCATGAAAGTCCAGTAACAAGATGTTCCAAAGCGGGTTTCTCATGAAGTCACGGACCTCTTCGGGCTCAGCTCCCAGCTCCAGCATGGGGACATCCACGGGCTGCAGATGGGCCTCCAGCCCAACACACATCTTCACCCCTGCTCTAGCATTGAGTGACTCTTGAGGTCTCAATTCCATCACATTTGCCCTCAGGCTCAGCTTTTCTGCTCTCATGTGGAGTCATCCATGGCCTACTTGTGAGTATCTGCTCCACTGCTGAACTTCCATGGGCTGCAGGGACCTCCTTTGCCTTTTCCTATTCCATGCTTGTTGAACTGGTGTCTGAGGTTCTCTGTTCTCTGTCCTCCCCCTCCTCTTCCTTCCTCCTGGCAACGAAGCTCTCCCTTTGTTTAGGCCGATGGTCATCTTTTGCTCAGGTCAATAGCCTCTCCTCCAGGTTCTCTCCACCTTCTTCTTTTTAAGGCAGTCTTTCCCCTCACAGATACGGATTCATAGAGGCGTTTCTCTATTGCCATGTTGGAGGGTCTCCACCTTGGAGCCAGGTAGCTGTTGCTCTCACAAGGTGGCCCTTCCACCACTACCAAAAAATGGTCCTCCCATACATGCATGCACAAACCCAACACACATATACATGAGGTCCCTAACTTTTACCCTATATGAACTAGGAAACTTGAAGCATAGCTGCTGGGTTAGAATTAAAGCTCTTGTATATTCAGATGAAATAGGACAGCAAGAAGTACTCTTGAAGAAAGTGGGAATATAAAAGAATGAAATGAAACATTGCAGACTGCATCTTGTAGCAGAATATGGAAGTCTGTACCAAGTACCTCAAATTTTTACATTAGGAAACAGAGGCAAACAGGCTAAGCTCTTCAGAGTTAAGTACAAACGAATGGCTTCTATGAGGACCAATGCTGTGATAATTTTACTGTCATAAGGTCTTATCCTACCATAGAAGAACTTTCAGAGAGCAATGGTCTTGCCCTGAGTCAAAACATGCCTGATTAGGTTTGATATCTTTGGTACTTATACATGACTATTTTACAAAAGTATCAACACATGATCAAAAGTCTCTGTAACAGGGCATGCAAGAACAGCATTCTGTCCCAAAGTCATAATTTAGTTTTAGCACATCAAGAGCACAAAAGAAAGTGTGAAAATATGTTTAAAAACTATTTTACAGACTCATAATCCATGGAACAGTTGTTAAAGTTCCTGTTTGTGGCTTAATATCCACTAATAGAGATGGATTTACCTGAAAATGAGAGGCTGCCCAGACAAACGTTTATGGAACAAGGGGGCAGTCTGCAGGGAGCCTGGATCTCAATTAAAAAGACAGCGCACAGCCCCATAAAAAATGAAGACAAAAAGAGTAGAGAAAGGAAATACGTACTCTTCAGCTAGGAGATCTATTTGAAGATGTTCAGGCAGTGAATGGGAATGGACCCCTTATGAGGAAAAGAAGCTTTAGAAAGGATCAGACGAGGGGATTTGATCTATTTGTTTCACATATAAGGTTCTGAAAATAGATCAGTGTGTGAGGAAAAGGCCTGATTATTGGTTTCTAGTTGAAGTTCTCTTTCATGCAGGTTTTAGTGGTAGTGGCCTCGTGGTGATAACACTGCTCCTAGCAAAATGACTAATGCCCTGGAAAGCATTACTTGAATAATTTGCCATCTTGCAGAGTTCAGTCAATAACTTTACCAAATGTTTTTTGCATCAAACCCTTACCTTCTGCCTGAACATATCTTCTAATCTTTTAATGTTGATTTACAGATTTGCTTGGATAGAGAATAAATACCCTTCATCTAGCAAAACACACCTTTTTTGCCTGAATTTCTCTAGCTTCAGCTATCATAGGAGTCAGTTAAATAGATCTTTTTATATCTCATTCCACCAAATAGGTCATGAGGTACTATATATTATATAGAAAAACTGCTGTGCCTTCTGATGTTCTAACAGCGGTCACCTCTGACTCCTGCGCTAGGCTACTGTAGTACAATTAAACAACCTCTGTATAAGCAAAACATAGCAATGTTTAGCATTTCATAACGTAATTGAGATGCCTAAAAGCTATTCTATGCGACATAAAATTTGGATAGTAATGCTCCCGTTCCTATTTACCTATGAAGACTAGAAACAAATGCTGTTTTGCATCAAAATCTATGTTTTGTAAGTGAGAGGAACGCAGCTTTAGTTGTTGTTGTTGTTGTCAAGCACAGAGACTGCAGTCTCCCTACAACAGTGACTTTCTAGGCACTTGGCCTCAGTGGAGTAGTGGAATGTGCTCGCTTTTCACATGCTGCAATAGGAAGAGCTGGATACCTTGGGAGGGATCCAGAACCTATACAGTTCCTCAGTCTGTAAGGAAAAGAAATAAAACAATAAGAAAATTAAAGAAAACAATAAGAAAATTCAAAAATTCTGCCTCTCTTTAGGTCTCTGGAGTTTACTTGTGGCTCTATATCCCACTGCAGTTAGGACCTCAGGTCCAATGTCTGTGTTTGATAGTAGTTTTCTTTGTTTCCTTCCAAGCATAGATCAAGAGTTGTTTTCTTTTTAAAAACAATGCTCAAGAACTGGTTTTGAGCATTTTGTTGCAAGTTTTAACTGGTGAGCGTGAAAAGTCTTTGGTACTGTACATTGAGTGAACATGGGTCCTTCTTATTTTCTGTGATACGACTATTTTGGACATGTAGTTATTCATATTATTTGCTTTCTCAGATCTTTCACAGTTCCAGTAACAGGGACAGAGATTGTGGCTCCTTGTTCCTTTGCTTCCTTTTTCATGGAGTTGCTTGGGTGGGAAGGGCCTCCAGGAAGTCTCTGGTTCAACCTCTGCCCCAAAGCAGGACCCAGCTCTTGGATCAGGCCAGGTTGCTAAGGGCTTTCTCCAGGCAGGTCTTGAAAATCCCCATGGAAGGAGGTTTCTTTTCTTGTCTTCTCCCATGGATAACATCCATTACCCTGGTGATCAGATCATTCTCTTGAAGTAAACAGAGTGAACAGGTCCTAACAGAATTGAAGGTTTGACATTTTATATAACAAAGGGTGGTAGCAGCATCACCTTTCCTACTAAGCCTGCAGTCATTATTACAGTCTCTTAACACATTCAGATCTGCCAGGGGTTGCTAGATGTGCCTTCTGAGAGTTTCTACTGGAGTATGGGTTTCAAGAGGTGCAAGAAAGGGTTGACTTTATGGTAAATTTAATGGCAGTAGATAAATAACTTCTACTGATATTTAACTGCGTGTTTTTATTTGCAAACATAGGGACACATCTTCTCTGTAGTGTACTCTTCCCTTCTTGTCAGTGGTCTTCCCCTGTTTCAGCTCCTTGATGTTCCCAAAACATCCTTCAAAAACTGTACTCAAGTTACATTGTGGGTAAAACTATAGAAATTAGAGGACAAAAAATTCATTAATATTGATGAATAATGAATCATGTTACCCTTAGATAAACCAGCTATAAACATTAATACATGTGAGCATTTAATTTAAACGCAAGTATGATGTTCTAATTTATTTTCTGTTTGCTAATTCAGTGATTTAATAAATGGCTTAACTGGAAAAAAGTCTTTGCAAATAATTTCATTTTTTGGTAGTTTGGCTTGTGGACAAACACAGCCTGCTCTCTCACTATCCCTCCCCCCCAGCCCCCATCACCCCGACCCAGGGAGTAAGGGAAAGAATTGGAAAGAAAAGGGCAAGGAAACTCATGGGTTGAGATAAAAACTATTTACTAATTAAAATAAAATTATAATGATAACAACAGTAATAACAGAATATACAAATGAGTGATACACAGTGCAATTTCTCACCACCTGCCAACCAATGCCCAGCCTGTCAGGTCATCCCCGGTTAATATACTGACATGACGTGATATGATGTGGAATATTTCACTGGCACATCCAAATGCCAGTTTTGGGCTTTGCTATTCACTGCACTTTTCCCTCCCAGTCCTAATGCAGCTGTGAACCAGCCAAACACGATGGCCTTGAGCTCCAGCAGTAACTAATAACATTGGTACTTTTATCAACATTCCTCTCATAACAAGTCCTACACTGAAGCTAAAATACAGCTATTCTAGCTTTGAAGAAAATTATCTCTATCCTAGCAAAACCAGGACACGTTTGTTACACACTTATAAATGTTCAATATTAATAGTTTAGGAATTGAAGTATGGAGGTCTGTTGGAGTGATGCTACCACTTGTGCAACATGGTTTTCCCATCTTTCCTTTATCTTCTTAGTGCTCAAGATTTTGATCTGCACAAGGCTGATGATAATCTCTGATCTATGTGTACTCTGTCTGTCCAGGAGAGGGACAAAACAGCTGAGAAGAATCTTCTACCTACCATGTGTCCTACCATCTATGTGAGTAACCAGTGTACTGAAGGAAGAAGAAAAGATACCCCAGGCCCCATCTTGTACTAGCAGATGGATTGAGACATAATAGATTTAAGGACTGTATACATCAGAATCTGTTTGTTTTGATGAATAGTGTAGCGCACAAAGTACAGAAATTTTATGCCTGGTACAGCTGTTGGATTCTTACTAATATTTCTCTAATTTCTTGCTGCTTATTAAGAAATTATTCACACTTGTGATGAGCACCATACAATAGCTTTTTTATGCTAGATCTTTCCAAAATTCATGAAGCTGTTTGGTTTTGCTTAAAGAAAGGAAAGTTAGTCTGAGTAGCTGCTCAGCTCCTGCCTCTTCCATTTTACTTTTACTTAGTTTTCTCATGACCTGAGTCTTCAGATATTGGGCACAGGATTACTATGGTGTAACTCATGATTGCATTACTGAAATCATTAATTGTGAATAGGAAGAGGGCAATGATTAATTATGACAATAGGAAGAGGGCTTGAGTAGCTTTAGTGCAGCTGGACTCCAAGCAACCACCTGTGTTTTGCTTTGTTCAGGGAATACACTGGAGTGGAGAAGCTGCTTATCAAAGCTTCTGTGGACATAGGGTTTGTGAAGCATAAGCAAGCAGGTTGTACCATGACCAGCCCCCAGAATATTGTTTTCCTATTCATTCAATGAAAAAGAATGCAAGAGCTTTCCCCACACTTAGCCTCTTAATTCTGTTCATTCTTTACATAGGATAGTGTGGTTTTTTCCTTTTGTTAATAAAAAGAGAGAGACCTAATTCTTCCCCATAATTTCTGTTCAGTTAATAGCTCCATTCATTATATGACTCAGTTGATCTTAATAAAGTTATATCAGTAATGCATTTGATCCAATGAGTTTTTGAAGCAATAGACTGTTTTCTTATTTTCTCCTACATGCACTTGTTTCTTTTACTTTTTTCCTTAGAACTAGTGGGAGCATTCCTATTTGATATTACAAACACATGGGTATTTGTCTTCATAGGCTTGAGGATGGTTTCTTTACCACGTCCTAATAAACAGCCTGATTACCATGAGGCCCTGATTATAACCCATAGGCAGTACATTATCTTCAATCTTCTGAGTAAGAATTTTCTTAAATTTCACAATTTTATGCAGAAAAAAAAGTAAATGTTACTTTCTTTTGTGTCTTGTTAGCAGTCATTGTCCCTATTCTGTGTCCAGTATAGTTTGCCTTTAGGGATTTAAATGACATGGTTAAATCTGTTTTAACCATGAGAGCCCAAAACTGCCTTAACATCTTTTGTGAAAATAATTTCCAGTAGCCCAAATAAGCATTTGGATTTGATATTCTTCATGTTGATATTCTCAGTGAAAGCCGACAAGTGCTTGCAGCAGAAGCATCTGTGTGATGAGATGCCCCAAGTATTTATGTCATGAACGTTATGAAAATAACTGGTATTTTTCCAGTGGTAGTCTGGTAAAGATTTAATATCCTCAGTTTTGTTTTTATAAAACTTAGAAATCCCCTTAAAAGGCACAATGTGGGATTCTGCAAGAAGCTTGCAAGTAAAGAAAAACAGCCTTGAAAGTTTTCTTCTTAATTTGCTGTGGACAGTTGTTCAGCATCATGTGAGATGATAAAAGGAAAAGTGATGTTCTTGGGCTGCTGTCGTAACAGGGAGGAGCTGAAAAAAGCTGCATAAAAAGAAGCCTGGACAGCAGGTTGAGAGAGGTAATTCCCTCTCTCTCTACTCTGTTCTTGTGAAATTCTACCTGCCATACTGCAGCTCTGGGGTCTCCTGCACAAGACAGACATGGACCTGCTGGAGCGAGTCCAGAGAAGGACCACAAAAATGGTCAGAGGGCTGGAGCACCTCTTCTGTGAAGAAAAGCTGAGAGAGCTGGGGTTGTTCAGCCTGGAGAAGAGAAAGCTCCTGGAAGACCTTATTGTGGCCTGTCATAAAGGGGACTTGTAAGAAAGATGGAGAGAGACATTTTACCAGGGCCTGTAGTAGTAATGGTTTAAAACTTAAAAGAAGATAATTTCAGATTAGATATAAGAAAGAAATTCCTTACTATGGGAGTGGTGAGACCCTGGAACAGCTTGTCCTGTGTTGTGGATGCCCCTTCCATGGAAGTATTGGGCCGGGTTGGATGGGGCTTTGAGCAACCTAATTTAGTGGAAGATGTCTCTGCCCATGGCAGGGGAATTGGACTAGATGACCTTTAAAGGTGCTTTCCAACCCAAACCATTCTAAGATTCCATGAAAAGAGTAAATTATTGGATTTCATACTGCCTACGAGAGAAAGGAATGACTCAGTCATTTATATAAATGCACTGGTATATGAAATTAAGGAAAATGTGACTGTTGACTTTTGTTCTTATGTACTTTTTAATTCTTAACCTAAGACAATCTTTTGGAAAATTCATTGCTAGTTAGCAACTGCAAAATTTACCTTTCTACTTAAAATTTTGTTTTAATGAATTGAAGCCTGCCTTTACAATATTGTGGCTGCTGCCCAGGCCTTGTAAGTAACTTTCTATTCACTGTCAGCACTCCACTGCAGTTCAAAACCGCTGTCTTGTAGCATAGCCACAGGGGTCTGGGTTTTCAGACTAGGTGTCCCGTACATTTTCCATGAAAAATAATGGAAGATTAGTGTCTTTTGCCTAGAAAACCTTAGATGAGACATTTATTTCATCGACGTACTCCACAAAGAATTCTAGGCATGTAATTGTCTGGGATGTCTCACAGACAAGAGATAAGTGCTGTTGCATGCAGATGTGTTGCTAATATTGATGGGCAGATACTAATTGCTTTGCAATTGCTGACAGTGTGATTATACTTAGATATGCACCCAAAGAACGGAAGACAGGGAATGTTGAATTCAGAAAGATAGTTTTGATACTATCTTTGCTATTCTGTTAAATTAAGGGCTGCCTCAGCTTGAGCACTCTGGGTGTCTATCACACAGCCTCCAGGAAGCACCAGGTGCACCCCAGCAAAGTCCTCTCAGGCAACCATCCCTCCCACAAAGCCTCCACAGATACATCCAGGTACTTCTCTGGGGTTTTTGTGTCCCTGCCAGCCTTGCAGCCCCACAGCGAGGTCTCCCCCAAGACTTGACGGTACCTTGCTGCCCACCCACTGCAGACCTTTCCTGCCTTCCCTCCTCAACTCTCAGTGCTGTGGGGTGGGGAGGGGGTAGTGGTGCCCAGGATCACGCTGTGGTATGTCCCCTGTGCTGGTGGCCACTTGTCCAAAGTGGGTAAGATCCCCACAAAAAAGCACATGCTCAGTCCTTCAAAGCTGAGACACACTGGTCTCCAAGCAGAGAGCTGGGACCTGAGGACAGCCTGCTCGTGCCTTTGCCCC
The DNA here is from genome assembly GCF_000700745.2 of Antrostomus carolinensis. Taxonomy (NCBI): domain Eukaryota; kingdom Metazoa; phylum Chordata; class Aves; order Caprimulgiformes; family Caprimulgidae; genus Antrostomus; species Antrostomus carolinensis. Next base: position 8,447 of record NW_010323937.1, on the reverse strand, counting down.
CGCTGTGGTCCACATGTGCCAGCTCATGGACCACTTTCAACCCGTACTGGGAACACAAACTGAGGCATATACTGTGTCTACTATCTCCTGATCCTTAAGCTCATATGTAGCCATAAAATCAGGGCATTTAGTATTTTTACTTCTGTATCCAAGCATACCATGCTGACTCTGACAAGGAGGCCCCTCTTGGCACGCTGCTCTCCAGGAGATGCTGAATATGTTCCAGTGAAGAATAAATCTGGTGAAATGCCTGCGTTTTATTATCCTAAATGAGTTGTGTATTATGGCCAAATCAAAATAGTTTGCTCAGGACAGGCAGGAGGAGGGAGGGGTAGAAACAGAAAAACAAGGAACTAAATTCAAAAACCTGAGGGGAATAATATTGTTGCCTTTCCCTTCAGTTCCTCAAATTTCCCTCTGAATGCTCTAACTCTGTGCTTCTGGGTAATACAGTAGTACCATCCCCAGCCATCTGGGGATTCAAACAGAGTCAAATGGCATGTTTTGAATGAAATTAAATGTGCTGTGGAAGATATTAGTTCCCGTAAAACAAAGACCTAAAAATCTTAAATTTTACCTGAATTATATGTGCATGCAACTTTTTGCTTCTCTCACTGTCCAACAGAAAATAAACCTAGCTTTTGCACATGTTTGTTATGTACCAAATAGAAAAGAGGGATGTTGCTAGAAAGGCCTTAGATCCTTGGACATTTTCAGTATACGGTTTTACAATACCAGGCCCATGGTCTGCCTCTTCATGGAAATGTTTGTAAAGTGCTTAATGTATATCTAAAAGGGATAGCAGGGAGAGATGCAGTTCTTTGAGTATGACCTCATTAGGGTGTCTATAAATGTTTGACTCAGAGGAAATATTGTTGCCTTCAAGCAGCATCCTAGTTATCCTTCCGTACATAAGAGAAATGAGGAAGAAGATAACAGGGAAAAGTAAAAAAAATACTAGTGCAAGTACAGATATGTTGAGATCAGGATAAAAGCACCAAGAAAGCATTTTTATGCTAAATTTTCTGAACTTTGTGCTAGAGCTGTCAGAAAATATAGTCCTTCTCTTGCTGATTAAGTTCTGTCCAAAAGAAAAGACTATTTAGTCTGTTCTTTGCAAAATAAACTAAAAATGTTAGTTAGGTGTCCCCATCAGTAAGGACAGACACAGGCACCATGCAGATGAGAGTAAGTTTGCCCCTATTCTAGAAGCATGAAGATTCGAAGAAAACTTCAGTGGTAGCCTTCCCTGCTCGCGTGAAAACAAGTTGCCTTAAATTTTCAAACTGCAGTTATAAAAACTAAACTACCAAATTGTGGTAAAAGTTACTAATTTTAGACTATTATTGACATTCAAACAAACGCCTAAGACAAATTTGGGAATAAAAATTCTGCCATCCCATTTAAACATGACATAAAATGTTCCTTCTCACTCAAATAAACGTTTATGATCATTGCAATGCTACCTGTTCCGAGGTATTGTGCCTTCCTACCTCTCTGACCTAAACCTGAAGCTCTAGAGAGCAGGTGGCAGCAGGAGACCAAATGTTGAGTCTATTTCTAAGTACACACACAAAAACATGCTAGGGCTGAACTGGCTGAAAATGTTGTTTCTCCATGTGAAACACTGAAGGAGAAAATACTGCTTTTCATATAGATATCTTTTCTCCTTTGGGATCATTCTAAAAAATGGTTTTCAATTCAAGTGGAAAAATCTATTTGTCCATCATTCCAGTTGGTTTTAATTCCCCAAGCAACAGAAGCAGTAGATAGGGAGGGACTGGTGAGGAATTGGAAGCAGAGGGCAAAGAAAACACTGATTTTTAGCAAGTACTACAATTGTTTCCTTAACCCAGTGCATGTGTGTGGATGGTTGGTTTGGAAGGTGTTGGTGCTTTAAGAGCTGAAGCTGCAGGCAGCCTCAGCCTTGAGCAATTAGTTCCTGACCTTGAGTGAAAAATAAAACAAAGTGGGAAAAACAAAGGAAGACTGTGTATGAGACAAGATAAGGGATCATTGTGAGCTGTAATTAGTAACCAGTCAGAAGTAAGAGAATGGCTCGTGAATGGGTGGAATTATCCAATCATGTCAATAGTTTAGGCGCGTGTGTGATAAGGGGTGATGAATCAAAAGTGAAAGAGTGCTGCGTGCTTGGGGTGTGCTGGAGGAAAAAAGGATATACAAGCAGTGCAAAGCTTCAATAAAGTGCTGATGCCTGAAGACATCTCGGTGTTGGCCATTTCTTCATCCGCCACAGGAAGGCACAGCAGAGGGAAGATAAATCAATAAAAGCTATTGTCACAAATTTGAAATGAAACATTTATAAAGCACTTACAGAAAGCAGGGTTTGTCTTTACATTTTTTCACTAACCAAAATTCAGTGGATATTTTCATGATACTTTTTTCCTCCTTACAACAAAATTGTTTATGGGGTTTTTTTAAAAAAAAATCTGTATCATTCTAGACATGACTTTCAAAATTGAGCAATGATTTTGATTAGAGAAAGATTTTTATGTGCCTTCAGGGTAACATGTAAGGAATGCTGAATTCCCACACTGTAAATATCCAGATTTTTATTGCTGTCAAAAGGCAGGTAAGTTGATGACTGGTCTTTCTACATGGTAGAAAAAATAATGCAGTCAATATACAATTGGAATGAATTTCCTTTAACATCTGTCAAATGCCAAATAAAATGTTTTTATTAATACAGTAATATCTCTTTTATCATATAAACTGTATTAAGTCTACTTCTGTTTAACTTAATTAAATTTGTTTATTAATTAGAAATCTGAGGGGCTGCAGATGAGAAAAATATTATTTGACGAGCTGTCTTTTGAGTCAATCAGCATTATTCCATTGGCAAAAGATCTTGTAAACCAGCAAGAAATGAATTAATGTCTAAAAGCCAAAGGAATGGATGATGTTGTAATTACAGTTAATAAATCTGGACAAAAGGCCAGTTTCACAGCTGTGTTAGATCTCTACTATGGCTCACCCCTGCATGCCACGAAGGGAGAGGCATAACTTCAGGCAACCCTGCCACATGTCAGAATAAATTCCCTAAACCAGGTGGCAGAGGTGTGAGGGTGACCCCTCCTCTCAGGGCATGAGCTCCAAGCAGTGCAGGAGAGGATTTGTACCACACACATGTTTGGCCAGCAAAAGCTCCTCTGAAGGGAACGTAAAGACCTGGCACTGAGTTTTCCTCTGGCGTCACGTTGGTGCTCTGTAATGACATGTGAGGTGGAGTTGCCTGTCCTGGCCCTGAGCAAGAAAGCTGCAGGAGAGGGAGTATTAGTACCCCAAGCCCCAGAGAGGCAGGGAACCATGTTCTCTAACTTGCCCTTGCTGTCGATTCCCCAAGTCTGATGTATTTGTACTGTGCCACCTGAGCTTCGTTTCTGTTGCTCATGGCACAGGATGGTGTTAGTATAGCACTTGTAGCTGGTGCTCTTGGCACAAGATCATGTTAGTATAGCACTTGTAGCTCTTACCTGATCAACTGCATGCTGAGGGTTTCTGCAAACCAGCTATGCATGAGACAGGAAGCACTGATAAGAGAAGCAAAGTAAGAAAGGTGTGCTTCAGGGATGCTGCCTACCAAATATGCTAAGGAAGCATCCTAAATCAGACAGAAGGATAAATCATCACAGCATAAATTGCTCTTGTCATCCAATGTACTACTTACTGCCTCAGGGAATAGAGTTGCTTTTGTTTTGCTCCTGTTTTACAGAAAATATGGTGAATTTGGGAGAAGTTGGGCTAACTTGTTTTCTCAAAAAACCCCACTGATATTATTTATTGAAGTTGAAATATCACTCTTACTTCTGAGGAGAAATGGCTGCAGAATGAGCATCTGAGAAGGGGATATTCTAAAGCTGCCTTAGCAAAGAAAAGCAATGTCTTGGAGAAAGGAAGCCTCTGCTTCCAGTTTTCAGAAAAGGTACTTTAAAAGTCTGGTAGATGGGTAATAGTACAGGTACTCAGTGTAAGGAGATCTTGGACGGCTCATCAATTGATTTAATTCAAAACAACTGTAGCATTTTAATTTTCTTCCTTTTATCCCAGCTGAAGACCAGGTCACTTGACCGTGCAAAGTGGATACAAATATATGTTTGCACAGCAGCGATGCTTCAGATTTTATTTTGATAATAGAAGTTATAAATCATGTTAGCATCAAGATGAAAAGCACCCTACTCAGGCTTGTTGATCAAAAAATCCCTTTTCATTGGATGCCAAAGTAAAACATGAATCCTTGAGGCATCTGGTTACACATGCTTGTTGATCAAAAAATCCCTTTTCATTGGATGCCAAAGTAAAACATGAATCCTTGAGGCATCTGGTTACACATAAGAAAACAACATCCCGTGACTCAATTTCTTTGACTTTCAAATACGCACTGAGGTAAAAAGCATACCCAAATTTATTTTCATAGGCTCTGCTGCTCTTGATGTTCTGACTGTAACACTGTATATGCCTTCTTTTAAATATGGTATCTCCCCTGTTTAAAATTCAGCCTTGGATTTGGATATAGGTTGAAATTCACTTATATGTATGATACAAAAACCAGCTGCAGTAATGGATCTATTACAGTGTCTAAAGGTAAACTGTATAGGGAAGTGAGGAAGAGCACAGAAGATGAAGGGTTAAGTGATGATGTGAACAGAAACTGAGCTCAAAATTGGAGCTGTTATAAACTGAGAAAACAACATAGCTCCAAGGTGTTTTATGACTTGAAAAGCTATTCATTCTTTACATAACATTACCATTAGTTACCTGTGTGGGTTGTATTAAAATAAAGCTGAGCGTTAACTGAACCTTACATTTTATAGGTGTGCATTTAATTAAATTGTATGTTTTATCTGCAGTAATAAAATACAAGACTCCTCGGAGTTAACATATAGTTTTACAGTTTTAAGGTCTGAAACATCTCCAGCACCTCCATTCAGGGCTGTTTGGTATATGAGCCATAACATCCATTGGGAAAAAGTGCTAATCTCCGAACCTTTTCATTTGTAGCAAGAAAGCTATCCTGCTCATCAGGCTGATGCTGTATTAAGCAAGTAAATAAAACTGCTTCCTGTTCTGAAATTAAGTGAACCTACAAACTCAAAAGAAAATCCTCTTAATCATCGTAGAGCACTCAGCTTTGCATATGATTTAAATCTACAAGCACCAACACAGGATAGTACTATAAAAAGGTATTCGAGCCATGCAGAAGGACACACAACTGTTTCCTATTGACGTTGGAGGACAGAGGACACTTTCACATATGGCAACATTACATGAGAAACTCTTATTTGCAGTGGTCTTGCGATGTTTTGTTTCTAGCCTTCAAGCTTATAAGCACTTTATTTCAGGTATAACCCAGGAAAAGGCCTGTTTGAGTATGTCCTGCTACTTCAGTTTTGTCTACAGAAGAACTGAACTTCCTTGATGTATACTTCTAGACTATGATTTTGCAAACTAAATTTCCAAAACTTTAGAAGGAAAACTGATGACCTGATCTGTCACTGCTCTCTTATTGTAGCACAGTCACTTGTCCCTTACTATTTTTGAAAACTAAAAAGGTTTCAATCCATTTCCCACTCAAACCAGCACAGAGCCCTGCTCCAGAGGGTTGCTAATGAGGTTGTCTCTGTTTGGCAAAGCTCTGCATTCAGCTCTGCAAGCAGTCCAGTGGCATCAACATGTTTCAAAGGAGGAGGCTGGGAAGTTGTGTGCAGTATCAATGCCATGTTCATCCTACACATTGGATGAGCCTGAGCTGGGCAGGCACCTGACAGACCCTGTCTACCATTCCTCTGGCTGCAGCTCAGACACAACACCTGCTCCCATCTCCAAGAGGTTTAAAACTGGAACATCCACTGGTGGACAGTTATACTGTGTGGAAGCCAGTGTTATGCCTCATCTGTCCAGGCTGCATGACAGAGAACTGGAATGCACCAAGTATACTGAATGTCTGAGTTTTAAGAACACAGTGAAGTTTGGCCTATGTTTGCTTGTGCATAAATGAGTCAGGACTCATGAATGGATTCAGATCACTGTCAATCCATCCTGGCAGATGACTCTATGATGCATTTCTTGAGCTCTGGAAACAGCAACTATATGAAACTTTTAAGGTAGAATGAGATACAGTTGAAAATTATTTACCTTTGACTTCGCCAGACTTATGTGAATAAGGAATGATCTGGACAAAACAGACCAAGAAACATTTCTGTTTAAATTGGGCACAAAATTTCTTTAGTGTCCATGAAAACTCAGAAGGATTTTCATGTCGACTTCTGTTGTTGAGGTCCAAGATGATTTATAGGGACAAGTCATCTGAAACCAATTTATCTCATTTTCTCTACAGGGTTTGCTATATTTTGGATATTCTCTGCCTGAGCTGGGAGAGAAAGAAGGAAATAATTTTTTGTTTTTATTGCTATCTTACAATGAATTTTCCAACTATGATGGATTTGCAGTGCATTCTCAGCATTCGTGTAGCTGTTGAGTTCCCCAGAAGCCACGGCAGCCAACAAAAACCTCTGCAGAAAGGAATCGCTACCTGTACCCTGGAGATCATCCTTGATTAGCAATGGTAATGACTTGTGTTCATCAGAGGGCAGAATACATCTATCATACAGATAGTCTGTTCTTCTCTGCTTGTAGGTGTGAAAGAGACTGTTGAACATTCTTCATTTTGGAAAGCTTTGGCAAGCATCTCTAGCAGAACCATAAGTCTTAGTCCCTCAAATATAAATTGCTGTTGCCTAACAATGTTTACTGCATAGGTATGTAAAAATTTGTAACTCTACCCCCTTGATTGTAATATAAAGTGAAATTGGAGGTTTTGATAACTCTTTCTAAGGTTGTTATCTTTGTGAATTCTTACTAGACAAAACTGTAAGCTGACTCTTAAACAACTACCTTTTATGAGCAAATAATACTTTGCACAATCATTCCCACGAGAAATAGTATTGCAATGGTAGCAGGAATCATGAGTCATTTATGTAAAGGTTTGGTCCTTGACTGTAAGTTCTCTTTGAGCAAAGGTAGCATTCTTTCATCACTTTGTAAGAGCAACTTGGGTTTGAATTTGAGACTTTCGGTGCTACATTAATATATGCCTGTAATAATGCATTGCATGCACATTTACTGGGCAAATTTTTATCTGGGATTTGAATGTCTTTCAGTTTAGTTTACATCCCAGAAGTAGAGAGGAAGCAAAGATTATTTGAAGAAGAAATATTTTGTTATCATGCCTGACCAGCCTGTCTGCTCTCTATGATGAGATCACTGGCTGTGTGATGAAAGGAAGAGCAGTGGGTCTTGTATATCTTGACTTTAGTGAGTCCTTTGACACTGTTTCCTGCAGTATACTTGCTGCCAAATTGGTGAGATCTGGATTGGATAAGTGGACAATAAGGTGGGTGGAAATTTGGCTGGGCCACTGGGCTCAAAGGGTGGTGATCAGCAATACAAAGTCCAGTTAGCAGCTAATTACTAGTGGCATGCCTCAGGGATCAATACCATGGCCAAGACTGTTAATGGCTTTATTTACAATGTGGACAATTTGATGAGTGTGTGCTCAACATGGCCCTTCCAGTGTAACTTATTCTATGGTTATTTTCATTTGGGGATTCACAGAATAGATAGGATTGAACACAGGCTGATGTAAGGCATGGTGAATGTGCTAGCTCTCCTTGCTTGTAAGGGGCACTTATTTCAGAACAGTGCTTGACAGTGTAAATGTGGATTCAATAACATGCTGACTTCATCTGTACCATAGCATGAAGGAAGTGGTGTGGGACTGGGCCAGAAAATTCTGTCCTAAATTGGTATTACTCCTGTTGGCCGAGTTACTACTTCTGGGACTGCCCCTTACATGTTAAAAGAATTGGTAAATAATTGTATTTTCTCTTAAATCTGAAGTGGTAAGAGCAGACAAGGTTGACAGCCTTAGTGTCGCTTCAGATGCTATTTTCCTGTGGTTCAGCATTGCATCCAGAGCTCTGGCGCTCTGCCTACTCTTTCACTGCATGCTACTCCAGAACCTGCCCCAAAACCTAGATCAACCATTCTTTCTCAGGACAAAAATAGTATAAATACCATTTGTGATATCAAATGTTGTGAGCCTTTGTATAAGAAAAAAATATGGCCCTGTGGCAGACAAGAAGATTAGTATTTGGTTACAGAAGAAAAACTTTCAATGTCCAGGAGAGAGGTGGCAGTTGGTTTATGTTTTTAATGGTTTGGGAACTTTTTATCAGTGGTTTATGTGGACCTCTGTACCAAAATATCTGTATTTTATCCAGTAAGCAATATATTATTTTGGGAAAGAAAAAAAAATCCCTTGGCAGTTTGTCCATTGGCTAGTTATTTCTAGACACCTGTTCCCACCTGCTGTTTTATAAACTACAGATTTGAAGTACTTCAAATAGAATCATAGAATGGTTTGGGTT
>NW_010323936.1:1009-1235 GCF_000700745.2 Antrostomus carolinensis | reverse complement strand
ACACACGTGACACACGTGACATGTGACACGCCTCGCACACGCCTCGTCACGGCATGTACACGCGTGTCCCCCGCCCTTCCCCGCGGTCCCTGCTGGCCCTGGCCGTGTCCCTTTGTCCTCGAGGTCACTCTGAACAGCACAGTGACCCCACCAGTGCTCCCAGTACCCTCCCAGTACCCTCCCAGTGCCCCTCCCAATGTTCCCAGTAACTCCTAGTACCCCTCCC
>NW_010323936.1:526-754 GCF_000700745.2 Antrostomus carolinensis | reverse complement strand
CAGTGCCCCTCCCAGTGCCCTCCCAATCCTCCCAGTAACTCCTAGTGCCCACCAGTGCCCCTCCCAGTGCCCTCCCAATCCTCCCAGTAACTCCTAGTGCCCACCAGTGCCCCTCCCAGTGCCCTCCCAATCCTCCCAGTAACTCCTAGTGCCCACCAGTACCCCTCCCAATGTTCCCAGTAACTCCTAGTGCCCACCAGTGCCCCTCCCAGCCCCCTACCACTCCCC
>NW_010323936.1:0-387 GCF_000700745.2 Antrostomus carolinensis | reverse complement strand
CAGTGCCCCTCCCAGTGCCCTCCCAATGTTCCCAGTAACTCCTAGTGCCCACCAGTGCTCCTCAAAGTCCCCTTCCAGTGCTCCCAGTACCCCTCAGTGCTCTCCCAGCACTCCCCAGTACCCCTCCCAGTACCTCCAGTACACCCCATTAACCCTCCCAGTACATCCCCATCATCCCAGTTCTCCCACAGAACCATCATGGCACAGCGACATCACAGGGGAGGGGGGGTCCCCAGGGGGCTCAGCAGGGAATGGGGGTCACTGGGAGGGAGTGACCCTGGTTTTGGGGTCACCAGCCGGTGAGTCACATCGTGGTGACACCGGTGACACCGGGATTGAAGGTGACACGGAACCAGGGTGGCTTTGTCCCCAACCCCCCCCCCCCTT
>NW_010323935.1:122803-123019 GCF_000700745.2 Antrostomus carolinensis | reverse complement strand
GATGTTCAGTGAAGAGCGGCGCTGGGGATCTGCGAGGCGAGCGCTGCGGGTGATGACGAGGAGGTTCCCTGGCAGTGGACCCTGCGCTGCTGTTCCCGCTCCCTGCAGACACTGTCCCCGGGGTGCTGAGCTGCCGGCCCCGCGTTCCGGGTTGGGATGTGCCTGGAGCAGCGAGTTCCAGCAGTGCTGGGCTGGGCAGGGGACAGTGGCAGGGTT
>NW_010323935.1:109902-122691 GCF_000700745.2 Antrostomus carolinensis | reverse complement strand
GCTGGGTTCCATCCGCAGCCAGTGCAGGCTCCTTCCAGTGAGCTGGAAGAACTCTCTCTTGCCTTGGTTATGCTCCTGAATTTCACGGGGATTAGCATTTCTGACCAAACATTTGCAGCAAATATTTCTGGAGGTCTGGCCTTCCTGCTTGCTGTTATAATCAAATGTTAAACAGATAAACATCAACTCATTGTGCAGAATTTCAGGATACAAACAAAATAGATTAGTAGCTGGTTTTAAAAAAACGTGCACAACACAAAACAAACTTTTCAATATTTTTTCCCACATTCTTTATTTTTCACCCTGAAAGATTATATTACCAGTTACCCTACTGGCTTTTTTTTTTACTGACTGAAATTTAAATGACTAATTACCCACCATAAAGACCCTGCAGTAAATATTATGGACTGATCTACATGAACTAGTAACTATCCTTTTCTTGAAGAATTCATTAAATAAAAATTCACATTATTCTAAGTTGAATTTTCATAACTTCCTAAATTCCATCAGAAACGAGTTATATTAGAGGGAAAAATCATTGACCAAAGGAAGCAGTTAACACTGGTATGGTTTTGGTTTCCTGTGAGGAGCTGTGAGCTAGGGTAAGAGTATAGATTGTTTGGGTTGGTGGGTTTTTGGGGGTTCTTTTGTTATCTGCTTGTGAATTCTCCAACAGGTCACTTCTGAGGAATAGCCTAGTGATAGCGTAACTCACCAAACAACCCGGAGTACAAACCAGGGCTCTGCTTTCTGCCTGTGGAATCCCAGTGGGAAAGGGGCTCCTCAGCAAGCTCGCGTAGGGAGCGTGGGCTTGTCAGCTTCAGAACTGGAGATGCGAAAGGCCGGGAAGGCAACAGCGGGGTGTCTGTCCCTTCTGTTACAAACACTGTGTAAACACTGGAAACAGATTTCTAACCTTGAAAAGTCTCAAGGTTCTTTGTCTTGGTAAAAACCAAAAAAGGTGGTTGAAGGTGTGTTGGTGTAAATGATCATTCATTTAAAGAACTTAAGAAGACAAGTTACCTGTCCACTAATGAGCATTTCAGTGGCCTCCACATAAAGTATTTTTCTGTTTCCTCTTGTCACTCCGTAGCCACGTTTCCCCCCAGTGTCCTAGTAAATAACAAGTACAGTGTGTTCTTGTGTCACATAAACTTGCCATTTGGAGTTCTGTATTTCTTTTCTTGACATTAGGAAAATCGTTAAAGCAAAAACATGGCATCATGGTATTGCCGAGTCTAATGCCTTTTTGAACGTAAGTGCTGCTGGGATCAGGCGGTGAAAGAATGTCCTCAGTACCTTCGGAAGGTGTTGTCTGAGTAAAAGCCAGCGTGCTCTCCCTGATCCCGTTACTGCCATCTCATTTCTCTGCCTCCTGGTACTTTCATGGCTGTTTTTTCCTTTGTCACTGTTCTCTTTTGTTTAACCTCAGTCTGTGTTGGTCCATCAGCCACATACCTAAAGTACTGCATCATGGCCCAAGATAAACAGGCTGATGGCTCCTAAGGGAACGGAGCTGTACGCTCGGAGAAGGTGCCCAACGTGGCTTCTGCTCCCTTTCATCCCGGCAATTCATAGGACGCTCACACATCGTTTTGGAGGAGCAGCGTTTTCAAAGTACTGCTGCACCTCTCCCATGTAACTGGTAACCAAAAGCCTGATCCCACAGGGGTGTGGAGGCTGGCTTACACCGCAGATTTCTAGCAGGTCGCTAATAGAGCTGCACCTTCAGCAGCTCCAGGTGGGAGAGAATTGAGCTCTGAGGTGAAGGAGCTGGAGCTGTGGGAGCTGGCCGGAGCCCACGGGCTCTCCCTGGGAATTGTCGCTTGTAGAAACCTTAGGTGTTGTTTGTCTGCCCCTACAGCCAACTATTTGGTTAAGTTCACAAGGGGTCAGATAAACATTTAGTGGCTTTCAAAACCTGTCTGTGGTCATTTGAGTACGTTGTGTTATGTGGTCAGGTTACAGGGAATTTCAAAGCGCTGGGGATTACTGGTCTTTGGGGCTGCCTTGCACTGTTTGTAGTGGCTGGCGCCCAAGTGTGCAGTGTGGCTATGGAGAGTATGAAATAGCAGAAATTAGTGTGTCTGCTGAATGGAAAATTGAGGGCTTCTATTTCTTTTTAGTCATGTTTTCTTGTATTTTACTGCTACTTTGAAATCAGTAGGGTAGTGTACGTATTAAGGAAGAGATATTCAGGAATAGCATTCAGTAATAAAGGAATATTACATCAGTGTCGTGACGTGTGTGAGGGATGACTAAAACTATGACTATTCTTCAAGAACTTTTTTGCACCATTGAAATGGTTCTTTGCTTGAAAATTATTCTGATTTGTATGGAGAAAGACAATAAATTTGACCAGAAATTGTGGAAGAGCCGCAGAGAGAAGAATAAGTAGCTAGAAAATCCACGAAGTACACAGTTTTGCTTGCTTACACATGTATATGTTTTATGTGTATGCAGAATATGTATACGTTATGCCTTATGGAAGTGGTGCATCACATTTTCTGACCCCTTTATTAAAATAGCAATTCTATTTTTGACTGATTTTAAGAGAGAGAAATTACGACTTCTGGATTTTTTCAGTTTTCTCCATGTACAATTCTCACAGAAGTCACAGTCTTAACATTTTTCAAAGGCAACTGCATCCTAACAAGCTCTAAACCTGTGATTTCCCCTGTCAAATCTTAGTGTATGGTGAAGGCAACATAGGAGAGAATTGCTGTCATACTTCTTAGCTGCCTTCTTCAAGAAGCAGCAGGAGGCAAAAGTTAGCATTTGAAGAGGAGGTGATGTCCATTTTTAACTACTTTTGCTATCCTGTTGCTAATCTATCAGCGTGATTGCAAGAGCTGCATACGTTCTGCATCTTGAACTCTTACATCTTTCCTACCTCAGTTGCTGCAGTTCTCTAGGACGTGTTGTAAGCACTGGAATAACTTTAGAGGGAATATAAATTCCCCTAGCACGCTAGAGCTTGTATACTCTTACAGCACTTGGCTCTTCTGAGGGTTATATTTCTAAATTGCTTTCTGCCAAGAAAGCACATACACAGAAAAATTGGTCACGGCAGATGTATAGAGAAATCCAAAAGTCTGAATAAAAGGCTGAACTGCTGTTGATGAGAAAAAGAAACAGAAAAAGTAGGACACGTCTTGGAACAAAAGAAAAAGGTGGGGTAAAGAGATTAGTGAAGAGGAGAGAAGAAGAAATGGTAAGAGACAATAAAAGTTCAGTGTCATTTGAATGGCTCATAGTGTCTGCAACACAAGGCAATATTAATGAACAATTTGCCAGCTAATTATACCCTTTTTAATCTGCTTAATGTTGTACACCATAGCAGAGCTGGCCAAGCCTGCCTCGCTTGCTCACCGGTGTTAGCAGAAATCGTTCCCAGCTACAGTTACACTTCACTTAGAGCCGCGTTTGCTGGAGTTCTGTGAATTGCTGGTTTCTGCAGGTGAGCTGTGTGAGCAGCAGTACTTCATAGTGAGGAGCTCTGAAGGGAGAGAAAATGGATGCACACATGGAGTGAGTTAAATAACATAGCGAGCACCAGGCCCTGCGTTTATGGCAGCTCACTCGAAGCACCTAGCTGACTGACAAACACAGACCTAAAAATCTCTTAATCCAGCTGAACTGCGTCTCTTGGCTGACAGAGGGAGCTGAAGGCAGCTGCCCTTTTGTGTTGGAGGTCCAGCTCAGCTGGAAACTTGACCTGGGTTCTCAGTCTTTTAGATCATTGCCAGTCTGTGCATCTGAAAGAAAAAATGCGTTTCTCTGACCCTGAATTGGGCTGCGTTGGATCCCTCGGGGATGGGACCTGATAGTTTCCATGTAACTGTATTTCATACGTGTTTGTGAAATGCTGGAGCTCTTTAGTCATTTCCTTCATGTGGTCACAAAAAGGTTGTTGGTGTTTTGTGTGTCCCATGCTGCGCTGATTTATCATCGTCTTCCTACAGTATAAAGCTGGAATTTGGAGGTCACACCACACCTCTGTTGCTGGTTCCATGGTACAAGTGGCTGGGGGTAGGTTGTGTGTCAGTTCACAAGTGCTGTGTGCTGTCGTATGCTGCTCTGCATCGCCCCAGGGTCTGCCCTCTCCCAAGCAAGAAATAATGCTAAATATGAGTCTGAGCAAATGAAGAATTTCTGGGCCTCTGTGAAAGTTCCAAGTAGTAAAATGCAGCTGTTTGTACTTTGGAGAGCCACCAGCCTCTCTTCCTTGGAACAATCCTGTTGTAAACCTGGCTTCATTTTCCTCTCTGACTTTACCAAGTTAGCTTCTCATCTAAACTTTTTCAGCTTTGAATATCATTGTGTCCTGGTTTTTAGCTGGAACAGAGCTGGGTTTCCTTTTCAGTAGCTAGAACAGTGCTGCGTTTCACTTTCAGCCTGGGACTTGCTAGGAGAGAAACACTGAGAACATCCCCGTGTTTGCATTTGTGTTGCTGGAAGCTGAAGGACTTTGTGTTTTGCTGATCTGCAAGTGCAAGATCTCAGGGGTGAGGAATATTGACCTGAGTCAGCTCCATGGGCATTGGGCTCTGACAAGGGGCTGTTCCATCTCCTGTCCACCACGGGCAGGAGATTCATGAGGGGCTCTTCCTCTCTTGCTCTCTCTGGCTTTTGCTCGAGCTCTCTCTTCTCTTCATAAGAAGATTATTTAATTTTTGTTCTGAGATTTATTTTTTTTCCAATAATTCCTTCATTTCTTATGCAACAAGGGACAGAAAGTGTCCCAACGCATTTAATTTGTTCTAGACTTTCTCCCTGTTCTTCCCCTCACGCACACCACTGCTGTTCCTGGTTCCCAGGCCTGGGGTAAGGGTCTGAGGGGGATCAGCTCCCCGCTCCTGCCCAGGCGGCTCCTTTGCTCACTCCCCACTTGCTCTGTTCAATAGTGGGAAGAACAGCGGATTCTCGTTCGCGTTCGCTCTCGCCGCGTGTCACAGGCACAGCCCTTGGGAACTGTTGCCCGTGTCAGAGGAGGAGTTGAACGTCTCTTTCCAGCCCTCCCGCGTCCTGTGCGTTTCACTGGAACAGCAGCTAAGTGGGAAGCCATTTTATGATAACGGATGGAATAAACCTTCAACTTGCTGTCTCTTCCCTGGCATTGTCTGGAGTTTTTTTGGGTGTTACTCATGTTTCAGGAATGCGTCAGATCTTGGCATAGGTGCCCAGTGTTTTTAATGTGTTTAAATAAGCAGTGGCAATGCAAGCGAAATCTTTTAGAATTTCAATAATTTATGCTGATGTACTGTAGCTTGCTTAATCTGTTTAAGTAAGGATCTAGTTGTTGTGGTTGCCTGTGCTTGTGAGGAAATGGACTTTTTTCACTTAACTGCGACACTTTTGGAGCACTACTGCCTCGTCTCAGAAATTGCAGCTTAAACATGGTGCCTTTTGTTTCTAGTTTGATTCATGAAGGGCCTCTGTCTGCGTGTCACACGGGTTTATCTTGTCAAAGATCATTCATCTTGAGCAAGCATGCAGAAGTGTAACAGCCTGGGAACTCATTGTGCAGTGTCCTTAATGGATGGAAATGATACCAGAGGGATTACAGTAATTAAGTCTTGAAGAAGAAGTCTGAACATGTGCTGGATCTGGTTGAATGAGAATGAATGAATTCTCAGGCGCGGCGCTGTTCTGGAGGGTGTCCCTGTCACACACAGAACGATGCCTACGCGTCTGCTGGGGTCTGGGAATGCACCTGATGTTGTTCTTCACTGTTTCCAGGTTGTTACGAAGCATCAGCAAATTGACAGTTGTCAGTAAACTGACAAGTTTTAAAAAGCTAGCTGTAGTTGGAAGGCGTTGTTCACATGAACACGTCCCCACGACAGACTCGACTTTGCCTTGAGAATGAAAGTATTACAGAAACGAAAATAAACCTGGCACTGCTCTTGTGTTCAGTTTCTGTGAACACTGTTAGAGGAACAGCCAGTGTTTGTTTGTGTTTGTACAAATGAATAACAGGAGATAGTTGTTTAGGAAATAAACTAGTCGTTGTATTTGCTCTACCTTCACTTAGAGATCTGGGAAAGGAAAAATGACTGCTACCAGAATTTGTTCTTTTTTATTCTCTTGTTAAATTATATGCCTTACAGTTGAACACAAACACTGAATAATTCAGATTACTGTTAGGTGGTAAATTCTGTTCCGAGGTCACAATTTCATTTAGTCTCTATCAGCAGGGCTATTTGAATAGCCACATTTCTCCCTCACATCTCATCTCCATCTCCCCTCTGCCACTTTCAAGCCATCACCCCTTGTTCTCTCACTCCCTGCCCTTGGCCAAAGTCCCTCCCCAGCCTTCCTGGAGCCTCTTCAGGTACTGGGAGGCCACTAGAAGGTCTCCCCGTAGCATTCTCTTCTCCAGCCACACTCTAGTGGAAGGTGTCCCTGCTGAAGGCGGGGGGATTGGAACTAGATGATCTTTGAGGTCCCTTCCAATCCAAACCATTCTATAATTCTATGATTCTATGATTTGTAAAAATGAATTAGAAATAGAAAATGCTGAAGAAAACAGAAAATAGAAAACATTACACATTCAACAACAAAACTTGTTTGCAGTGTAAATATTTCTTCTAAAATATTTTGTTTTCAAGAAAGAGTTAGTGAATTTTTTTTTTAAATAAAAATCTTGAATGTTTTATGTCACAAAAAGAAATAGTGGCAGCTTGGGCACGTGCCTGAGTACAGGGGTTACCCCAAGTCTTTGGGATCGTGAGCTTGTTCCACAGGAGCACAAAGTTCGCAGCGTTTATTTCATGAACTGTAATTAGTTCTAATCTAATGATTTTTAATCTGATAATTTTAGTGTTAACTGTTCCTCCTCTTGCTTTTAGTTTCTACTGTCATGTCTTAAATGCAGGAGTAAAGCATGAGTTCTGTAGGCAAAAAGCTTGGCCTTACTTTTGGGATAATGCAATTTTAATAAATCTTGCTACAGAAATAATTTTACCAGGGAGTAAGTGTTTCGTGGGGTGGAAAATGCAGATCAGTGCCAGTTTTTCTTTTTTTATTTTAAGCCATTTTAATCATGATTGTGGAAGGAAGGAAGGACTGCGAGTACAGTTGGACGAATTAGCTAATTAGACTGGTAAATGAGGTCTCCTCCTTAATTGAAAGCAGAGTTTAAGGTTCTCTCTTACAAACTTAGGTGACTGTTTGACGTACACTGGAGTAATGATGATGTCAGGTGTTGCTGCAGAAATAACCTCTGAATTCGTGCCTTGTTAAGTGAGATTTTTCAGTTAAACTTCTGTGAATCCTTGGGGAGAGTGACTTCTTGTTTTCTTACTCAAAAGTGATAACCATGTTTAATTTTGGCTCCGATTTTAAAATATGACCATTCAAACCTTAATTGGTTAGAACATTTTTGATTAAGAATGGATTAGTAAAAATCTTTGTGGCCAGGTTGCCCAGATAACTGTAAAAGTATAATGATTTGCCATTATTATCAAATGGAAGAAGGGAATTTTCGTTACACTTGGGAACTAGGAAGTGCTGCTGAAAATATTTTTCTTAAGAAAGGAGAGGTTACACTGGCAACTGACAGGATTCGTTTGAGTTTATGTAAATCAAAAGAGTTTTGTTGCAGTTCAGTTAGTAAGAAGAGAGAAAAATTTCTGAAACTTAACTGAAAATTTAATTTTGGGATTCCTTTCATCAAATGATAAATGAATATAATAAAATTATCAATGTGGCTTTATTCATGCGAATGAGATCCGGGAGCTGATATGCTTTAGGAGCAGAGAGACAGCTCTGATGGCTAATTAATATTTTAAAGTTATAGTCAAAAGCACTTAAAGATGAATGTGCTTTGTTTCAATTAATAAAATCATGTTTTCCTTTTAGTTTTCAAAGAAATAATTTAAAAACACCTATATGAGCACAAATCTTCTTTTGGTTTTTTTGGGTCCCTTTCATTTTTTAATTTTTAAAGCCTTCAGTAAAAGTAAAGTTCATTGTTTTCCCCATTCAGCTACTTTATCATGAATCCCAGAGTGGTTTGGGTTGGAAGGGACCTTAAAGCTCATCCAGTCCCAACCCCCCTGCCAGCAGCAGGGACACCTTCCACTAGACCAGGTTGCTCAAAGCCTCATCCAACCTGGCCAAGAACACTTCCAGGGAGGAGCAGCCACAGCTTCTCTGGCCAACCTGGGACACTGGCTCACCACCCTCACACCAAACAATTTCTTCCTCACATCTCATCTCCAGCTCCCCTCTGACACTTTCAAGCCATCACCCCTTGTTCTCTCACTCCCTGCCCTTGGCCAAAGTCCCTCCCCAGCCTTCCTGGAGCCCCTTCAGGTACTGGGAGGCCACTAGAAGGTCTCCCTGGAGCCTTCTCTTCTCCAGGCTGAACAGCCCCAACTCTCTCAGCCTGTCCTCACAGCAGAGCTGCTCCAGCCCTCACATCATCCCCGTGGCCTCCTCTGGACTCATTATAACAGGTCCATGTCCTTCTTGTGTTGGTGACTCCAGAACTGGACACAGATCTTAGGGCTCTGGGAGTTAATAGACAACTGAAGTTAAACTGGAGATCTAATTCTGTTTGTGGGGAGAAGGGAACATACATGTCTTAGTTTGTCATTTCTTCTGTTGTTTTCTCTAAACACATTCCCCTGTTGAGGAGGACAAAACGATTGATTTTTATTGTGTTGTCTGTAAAGACATTTTTAACACAACAGTGGCTTCCTCTATTAGAATAATTGCTCAGATAAAATGAGTGCTGGCTTTGTTCGTGAGATAACAAAACCAGGACTTGGCTACATTGATACATCACTGTAATGTGTTTCTGTGTTTGCTAATTGAGAGCTCTATCAAGGTGCAGTGTGATTTCACGTGGTGTTGTGCAAAGGCAGCAGGTATCTTCTGCTCTTGGGTCGGGATTCTTCTCTCTGGTAGGCGTGACTCCGCTGTGTTTGCGCTGTGAAGTGTAGTGCTGTGCGAGTGACACAGTCGTTGAGACTCTTGGAAGGGTTTCCCTGGCGCTTGGCAGCGATGGTTCATCACATCTCAAGTGCAGGGCTTCAGTAAGACATGCGTAAAACTTGCTTAATTCTGGGTTAATTTTGCACTCTGTATTCTAACGATTTGGCTGCTGAATTTGCTCAGCGGCGGCAGTCGCCTCTCCGCAGTCTCGTGCCTTTCCTTGCTAGACTGGTTTATTTCACTGGTTCCCAGCTGTGTCATTAGCTTCTGGCTTTTAGGAACCATCAGCCTCGAGCTTGGTTGTAGGTCCCCAAAGCCTCCCATGCCCCTGCACCTTGGGGTATGATTTGTGCTGGCATACTGACCGTTCTTTGTGACTAAGGCTGCCAGTGTTAACGTTGTCCCCTAATGATAACGGCCCCTCGGCCTTGTTTGGTTCAGGGACAAGGTGACGGGCACGGTGCTGCAGTGGATGGCACCCTGTGACTTCCTCTCTCCCCCAGCACCCAGAGCTCCTGGTGTTAGGCATGAAAGAGAGATGAGGAGCAGAAAAGAAAGATTTGACCCTTAGGCACCCAGAGGACGCAAGATCTGAGTTTGGAATAGCAAACATCTTGTGTTTTTTATTTCTGAGCTCTGTTTGCAGCTTGAAGGTCTCCCATTGGCATGTCTCCAGCACAGCCCAGTTAGAGGTGGTGACTCCAGTGCAGAAGTGTGCGCGCACACACACACACACACACACAGTTCTGCAGCCTTTCCCATGCACTCTCCTCTGCATCCCCCAGGTTTGTAACTGAGCACTGGGAGAGGATGGTCTCAGACTGATTTAAGTCCCGTTCTCATCGCCTGGCCCTGGAAGCGCGTCCATCGGATCGCGGCCTGCACAGGTGCCAGTGCTGTCATCCAGAGCCACCAAACTGTGTTCGTACGAGCGTCCCTCACACAACCATTCTTGTCACGTTAGCTGTTACCCACTAGTATTTCAGTGGTCTGAAAAATTTGGAAATAACATAGCTTTAATTTATTCAGAATAAATTTAAATATAAGGTGGGCCCTGAACCTCAGCAGACTTTCTGCCATCAGCCCAGGGTAGTCCAGGCCCGAATAATTTGGGCACATAGTTGTGTGCTGACCCATGGTACAGGACATCTGCAGTCTGAGAAGCATATGGACTTCGAGTATTTTACTTAATCAGAAGCTACAGGGATTAAAAAAACAGTAAAATTGACCATAGGGATCATGTCACACAGCTCTGAAATGAACCAATATCTGGGTTGGAATGTGACATCTGTTTAAACAGTGCCCAGAAATAGTACACAACAGTTTTTAGGTCAGGAAGCTGGGAACATCATGATCAACTGAAAATGCCAAGGGAACTGTAGGTGGGTGGAGTGTTATTACCCAATCTGGTATTTGGCCAGGGAACCACAACCTCTCTGAAAACCTCTGTGAGATGGTTGATAACCACAGCTCACAGCTGCTCAGGACTCACCTCCACCTCACAGGGGGCTGCCAACACACAGCAGTACAGGTCCTGCTCTATCTTTTAATCCTTTTTCTTTTTGCATCTTCCCTATCCCTGTCCAGTACCTCAGCTTCACCCACAGAGGTTGATGAGAGATCACCGCGGTGGTTTGGAGGTGTTGCTGGTTCCCAGGCCGAGGCGACCAGCACACATCTGTCCTGCTGCCCCTGCTCTGGCTCCTGCCTCCGTGCTGTGCCGTCCATCCCCCTCGGTCCTGCCAGAGACATTGTTAATAGAGTCGCTTAGCGAGCTAGATGAGGCAGTTACTGTTCTGTTTTTAAAGCCAGCTGAATGCCCTGATCTAGTTTGTGCAAGCACGGTGGGAGGTGCCAGGTGCTGCGGTGCCAGGGAGGAGACAAGCAGAGCGCAGGGGATGGGGAATGGCTGGGTCTGCTTTTGTCACCAAACGCTGATTGTCATGACTGTGAACGGGAATGTCATCCTGGATTGGAACCCTCACATCAGTCAGTCCTTTATCTAGATTATTTTATGTTTACTTACCAAATGACTGAATGCAGCTGTTGATGTGCTACTGCCAGTATCCTGTGAGTACCTGAGTCACAGCGTTTCACAACTGTAGGTCTGCGTTGATACCGTGACAGCGTCTGGGTGTTGGAGGTCCTGCATCTCGGGTGAGAGCTTGGAAACCGCTCACAGCATCCTGCCAGCTTTTTAGATTCATGGCACTGACGTGAATTCATTGACATGGAAATAAAGCCTTGAGATATGCCAGAGTATCTGTGCATTTGGCATTATTACGTTTGTATTTACCTAAAGTTTTGCTGCATAGCCAAAATACTTGGGTTTTACTGCTGTTCGGATATTGTCAAATTTTCAGGCACTTCCAGAACTTTGTGCTGCGTTACTCGTGATCAGTTTTAAGAACATGGTCTGTGGTTCTGTTCTGAGAAACAGGAGGGCTTTCAAAAGTACAGGACCCAGGACTGTTGATGATGGAAGTGATCTTATTAGGGGTCAGAATCTGCAACACGGGATTTCACCAGTTTGACCTGTTGCTAAATTGCAACATTCAGGTCTCTGCTTGGGAGGAGAAT
Organism: Antrostomus carolinensis; assembly: GCF_000700745.2. NCBI lineage: Eukaryota > Metazoa > Chordata > Aves > Caprimulgiformes > Caprimulgidae > Antrostomus > Antrostomus carolinensis. The sequence continues at coordinate 111,165 of NW_010323935.1, read as the reverse complement.
TGCATGTATCGGGAGTGTTTGTGTATCCATGTAGGGGTTTTAATAGTATTTTTCTGTTGATGAGGAATTTGTTTTGCTTTTCAAGTGCTGCTAAGACATATCAGTTGGATGATGTGTTGTTACCTCACCATCTGGCTGCTCCCAGACCTTATGTGGAAATACAGATGAATAATCATTATGAAGATGCAAGATGGAAATAAAAACATAAACCAGGAAGGTGATGTGTGAACATTCAGCAGTGAAACTGGTCACAGTTCTGTTTCTGACCAGCCTGAAAGTTGTCCATGAGTTGCATTTTTCTCAAATTTAAAGCTGCATGAACAGATCTAGAGGTAGATATGTATTTTCTTCTGAGTAGCGGATATTTGAGTAACTGTATTGAAGCAGGAGGTGGAAGGTACTTGGTATTTGCCAGTGTTAATTCTCTAAAAGCCATGCGTGCTACCAGATTTTTCCAGTAGTTGCTAGGAAGATTAATAGCCAAAATTCTGTAATGAAAAATCTATTAATCTATTTCCAAATTTTTTACTTAAATTTGGAAAAAATGCAGGCTCCTTGGTGCAGATATTCTTTTTGTGTTGTTCCATGGGCACGTAGCACATCAGTGTGTGTCTGGGATCGCGGGACTTTATGGTATCTTTGTAGTAGAAACAGGATTCTTATGATGTTATCATATAAAATATGAATTTTAATATTAAGCTTAATGCCCTGCTATGAGAAATATGTAAACTTGGCTTTGGAGCAGCAGTATTCACTTCCTGGAATTCTGTGCATAGCGTGGTTATAAATAAGCAGCAGGTTATTTGGGAATCACTAGGGCTGATATCTGGTATCATAAACAGCATCTGGGAGAAACTGTTTTCCTGACAGTTGATTTTTGAAGAGTGCAATGTGCTTTATTTTGGCAATTCATAGCTTATTAATGAATACCAAGTCTGCATTGAGCACAATGACCAGCTCACAGAGTGAACACATACGTGCTATTTAATTACTTTATACCTCATCTGTTGACAAAATGTCATTCCTTTGGCTGTTGCATATAACATTTCCAATCTAGATCAGAATGCTGGAATTTATCCCGTTTAGGTAAGATACTGAAATGTGTGGTAAGAGCAGGATTGTCAATGTATGGTTCAAGTCTGTCTTTAAAATAAATTAATTCTAAAGGGAGTTATCTCTTATGTGTCTGTAGCATTAGAAACATTATCTATTTGTATTCAATTAAATAGGCTTTTAAAAATCTTTAGAAAAGTATTCCCTTCG
>NW_010323935.1:99505-109878 GCF_000700745.2 Antrostomus carolinensis | reverse complement strand
ATGGTAATGAGTGAGGAGATGAGCTGAGCTGCAGAGCTGACTACTCGGCGTCACTGCGGTGTGGGCAGCCTCTGAAGATGCTGTAGGTACCCTCCAGAGTTAACCTCAGACCACCCCCAAGATTTAGATTAATTGACAATAAAAGGTACCAGTGCAACTCTGCTCTTCAGGTGACACTGTTAATCACAGAAACTGTTAAATGCTGAGGTAGTTTTGAGGTGTCTCTTAAGTGATAAAGACCTGAGCAGTGCTTTAAAGTTATAATTTATTTAAAGCAGTCACAGTGCGTTCAGTGCGCAAGTATCATCAGCTGGAAATGTGATGTCTGGTGTAATTGAACGTATAGAGTGAAGAGACATTATTGTTTGCTGAGAAAATTGATGAGAGCTATTTCTTTGTAGGCTTTATCGAGCTGTCAAGTGAGTGGTAACGCTACACATTTTCCCTCTCAGAGTTCCTCCGTGGTCTGTCCACCTCTGCTCATATTTCATGCTCCTTTTGTTCCCTGTGCCCCTGTAAGTGGATTGCTAGGAGTGCACCGAGATACCTTCGGTGAATTTTTATGCTCTTTAAGGTGGGGGGTACAAGCAAGTGATGAGGCCACTGCATGAAGTCCAGTCTGAGTATCTTCAAGAATCCCTGAGTAATGCAGAGACCAGATAGATCTTGGGACTTGCAGACCTCGAAGGGCTCTCTGTGCTGTCGCCTGCGTCGGTGTAAAAGGCGTGTGGGGTGTGTTGGGTGGAGTCGTGAGCAGTGGTTCACATGCCCAGTTAGATGGAGAGCAGGTCCCCCTGTCGTGGTGGTTACCTCTGTGGTGTGTTCACTGAGGGAAGGTGGCGATCAAACAGGTAGTGAAGAACATGCAGAAAAGCAGGATTTATCGCTGCGATAGGGACCTGACTGCCCCAGGGAGTGGGTGACGGCACTGCGTGGCCGAGTGTTGGTGGAACCACATCTGCCTGCTTCACCTGAATGGTCGAGGCTTCAGGTGGGAAATACAGAACGACTCAAAAGGCTGGTTGTGAGGGTGTGCAACTGTTCCTCACAAAGCAAGCGGCCCAAATTAATAGAACAGCATTCTTTAAAAAAAAAAAAAAAACAAACAAGAAGTTATAATATTTTGGTTTCTGTTCAGTATTTATAAAACAAATTTTTGTTTTGGGGCAAACTGTTTACAATTTATGCAGTTCCATCTTCACTGTTTGGATGTTGGGTTCCTTTCCCTTCCTTGTCAGAAGTTCATACGAGATTTTCCTTAAGGAAAAAGAGAAATCACAAAGGTTTGAAGTGAACATTTCAATGACATAGTGAACAGTGATTTCACTCTGCTTTTTAATGCACATGGAGACTCATTCATGGAAAGAGTAGATTAGATTATTATTTCGTGCTTTGAATTATGCATGGATTGTCAGAGGAAACAGAATTCTGTCAGTACTTATCGTATATGCTGTGGACTAAGGAGCCATTTTGGACTGTCACAGAAAATGCTCTGCCAAAACAGATAAATTAAAACAACAGATAATGTGCAACAATAAAGGGGCAGAAACCTGTAATTGCTAAAATAATGGTACTCAGCCAGCTTTATTTTTGCTTCATTGTGACTGGATTGATGTTTATAATTTTCTGCTTTTCTGATGTAAAATTACTCCTTTTTCTGCCTTTTTTTTCTGTTTGACAGACTAGAGACGACTTCCTGGGACAAGTGGATGTGCCCCTCAGTCACCTTCCGGTAAGCAGTGCTTTTGTCTCAGCGTGCTTTTTCTTTGACATCACCAGATGTGAAAAACCCTGATGTTCTGTAGAACTTATTTCCACAAGTAGTCCAGCTAAATTTTCTTAAAGCATTCCCAGCATAGCATTAGAGGCTTAAAGAAAAATGTTATGGGCAGCAAAGCCCCACCGTGCACAGGAACTGGGGGAAGTGGTTCCCTTTGCAGGGACAGGGAGGACAGTTCTTCTCTGGTACCTGATAAATTTCTCCACATCCAAGACTGACGTCTCATCCTGACGCTTTCTTGACATCCCTGTCTGGTCTGAGTCGATCAGTGCACGATGTGCCAAACAGACTGGTTGTTTCTCACCACACCATTGGTGATCATTGTCCTGTTCATCTGGCTTCTTCCTTCTCGTGATTCTCCCTTCCAGTTGAGACAGTTGTGCTCTCCCCTAGCAAACACTATTGTCTCCAGAACTTTTGTTAAAATATTGAAAAAACCCCACATTTTGGCGGTCCTATTTATCAGTCTGATTTTCTGTCTCAGTGCATGCTGTTAAGGTGATAGGACAGTAATTTACTCACTTCCCTGAACTCGGAGGGTTTTTTATATTTGAATGGGTGAACATGGGAATGGTGGAAGTTATTTAAAAGGTTTACATCAAAAGAAGATGTCAGTTTTTGTATGACTGTTGCATTTGTGCCTGAATTTCCCTTCTTGCCATTGATGGATGTTATGGTAGGAGGAAAATGGCTTTGTAAGGACTTCCAGAGTGATGCTTATTTAGATGTGTCTGTTATGGTTGCTCTTGAGTCATAGCGCTGTCATTGTTGACTTATAAGCTGTAACAGTTGAAAAATACAATGGAATGATCAGAAATGTATTCTAATGAAAAATACATCATTCCATTCTCATATGAGCTCATGTCCTATGAGCTGTATTGTCTAGGATTCTTTTATCTGTACTTGTGTGTATATTTCCATTTCCCTGTATCCATAGGCACAGATATTGTCTTAATAGTCTGTACATAACTGTAGAATAAGTCCTACAGCGTTAAGCTCCATGTGTCTTGCAAACAATGCACTATGGAATGTAAAATTATGAAGGGTGCATTAGTGCATGTCTGTTTTGCAGAGTCAGGTAGTATTTTAAAGTTCCTTTTCAGTAAACGTTATTTTTAGTAATTAAAAAGCATCAACAAGATTTGAGATAGAGATACAGACATGTCACACGTGTTCTGCCAGCTCTTTGAGGAATTAGCAGCTCTTTGTCTTCCTTCCATATTCTGCAGGAAGAGAACAGCTCTATTCTCCTCCCACGTAGAGCGTGAGTGTGCGTGTCAGGAGTTGGGTTATTCTGTGTTCAGAAAGGTTTGGTTACAGAACGGGACCCGAGGAGTGTTCCTGGTTGTAGGCCTGGGGCTGGGAAGGGAGCTACAGATACACTGTCGGTTTTTTAGTGGATGGCAGACGGGCGCAGCATTCTGAGGAGTACCCAGTGACCTCGTGCTCACTTTGAGAAGGTTTGGTGTTACTCTGAGGTACCAGATCTCTAGTCTTACTGGAGAGTGCATGAGAACGTGCTGACTCTTCCAGTGTAACACAGTTCATGTTCCAATTTTGTCAGCCCAGAGCGTACGATCGATGAAATAAAGTGCCCCAGACAATCACCACATGAAGTGTGTATACAGATTTCTGATTCTCTTACTGACCTTGTCATTTCTGAATTCCTGGTTTTGTACCTGTAGCATCCATGTTCCTGCAGACATGAAGGATGTAACTTACTTGCTAACAAAGCTGAAATTCTCCTGTAAGAGAAAATTTTCAAGGTTTAAGGCTTTATGAAACTTACAATTAAATGGAAATCAGAAGATGTAATCTGTCAGCCTGATAACACTACTTACGTACATCGTAAAAGATTTCAAAGTCTTAATTATTTTGGCAAGTCGCAACTGCTTTGAAATAAAAAATGAAAGCCAACTGAGGAGGCGTTTTATTTCATCGCTTTCTAGCGTGCAGAAAAAATACTGCTTCCAAATAGATGCAACCTTTTCTGACACTGCTGTTGGGTGACTGGGAAAAGTTGGAAGAGGCTTGTTTAGTTGGTCTTCTCCACCTTGTTCTGAGTTGTGAGTGTTGTGTACGGGTATAAATGAGACATGATATTTTCAGTGACATCTAGGGGACTGCTGCGGCGGCCCTGTGTGGACATCTAATGGTGGCACATCGGTAGAGGTCTGCCTGCTACAGCTTCCTTATTTAAACCTCTTCTCTAGCGTTTCTAGCCATCTGGGATGTGGGTGTTCTATATATGTCTCTACTTGTGGGCAAACCCTTTAATATGCTGTTTTCTTAAATGTTTATAGACTGAAGACCCAGCCATGGAAAGGCCATACACATTTAAGGATTTCCTTCTCAGACCAAGAAGGTGAGGGGGAGTACCTTTGTATTTTAAAACATTTCTTACTACAGGGTTTGTTATTTGCAGCTATTTAGGGGTTGTTGAATGAAATCTACCTCCTTGTCTTCTAGCCACAAATCTCGTGTAAAGGGTTTCTTGAGACTGAAGATGGCTTATATGCCTAAAAATGGTGGCCAAGAGGAAGAAAACAGTGATCAAAGGGATGACTCTGAGGTAAGGCTTAATGCTTGTGGAAGCATTCAAGTTATTAGAGGTACAGGTAGAGCTTGTACCTTGAAAGATAAGACCCTGGTAGCAGTGTTTGTAGCAGCTTCCTCTCCTCCCCTTCTCCAGCTTTTTTGTTTGTTTGGTTGGTTGGTTTTTTTTACTGTAACCTAGTGTTTTCTCAACCGTTTCAAAGTATTTCAGCTGCCACAGTGAATTCTAAAGTCTATCTGACTCAGTTTGTGAGCAAGTAGAAGTGGAAGTCATGCTAAGTAAAAGAATTCAGAAAGCCTGTGCAAGTAATTTACAAACATAATGGTCTGTATTAGAGGCCATTGCAAAATAGGTGATAGAACATTTTTATTTCCTTGGCAGCATTGACTTTGCAGAGAATAAAGCTCATTACATCAGGTTTAAAGGCTTCTCAACACTCTTAGCAGCCATCATCCGTGTTAAGAATTAGCTGCAATTAGAGCTGATAGAGTGAATGTCAGCCCAAGTTTGCCTTACTAGTGGTGTGCAGCAGTCACCTGTAACTCAGGAATAAGGGCTCTCCCAAGCCAGACATCTCCGAGTTCCAAAGTTATCCCTGGGTTCTCTTTGACTTCTTGACTGTGAATCTGCACTTAGCCGCCGCTAGAGCAAGTGACCACCCAAATACCTTTGGGAATCCTTGTTGCAATAAACTGGTGGGATTTTAGGGTTTTTGTCATTGAAATGAGGTGCACACTGTATCTGTGGAGTGTATTTTATTTCTCGATGGTTTACATTTAGGTAGTTTTGAACTTCTCTTTGGAAACTTTTCAGAATCTGCACCTGAACACTAATGTAAGCAACAATTAAATAAATGAAAGAAAAATATATATATTTTTTTTTTTTCTTCATTCCTAAGCATGGATGGGATGTGGTTGATTCCAATGACTCCACATCTCAACGTCAGGAGGAGTTACCACCTCCTCCGCTGCCTCCTGGTTGGGAAGAAAAGGTGGACAACCTGGGGCGGACTTACTACGTCAACCATAACAACAGGACCACTCAGTGGCATCGGCCGAGTTTAATGTAAGTGGCAGTGCAGTGCAGCGGTTTGTGGGTGTGTGTAGAACTATCAGTAAGGGTAGGGATTTTTTGAATTTACATATTCGAGGCTGGAAAAAGTCTTAAGCACAACTTTAATGAAGCGGTTTATAGAGGCACACTGTTCTTTTCAGTAACAGATGAATCATGATTTTGGTGCTGTGCTACGTATATGAAACTATTAGTGGAAAAATTTTCACAGATGTGCTAGTAAACTGAGAACCAAAGTCTGGGTATCTTGTCTAGACTGAGCTTTTGCCAAGAAAGGTTGGACCAGATGATCCTTGAGATCCCTTCCAGCCCGGTGTTCTATGATTCTGTGACATTTGTGAAGTGCTTCCAGTTTTGTTTACTCTGGATTGAGGGATTAAACAGTCTGCTGTTTATGAAGCCTGACATATGCAAGAATAGTGATTTTTAGAATCAAAAGCGTTAATGAGGTTTGAAAGCAAGGGACAAAGTAGGTGTTTTAGTTTAACATTTGTTCTTTTCTTGTTCTTTCCTCCTTCACGTGCTTTCGTTGCCCCACTATCCAGTGATGTGGGATCCGATTCAGATAACAACATCAGACAAATAAACCAAGAAGCAGCCCACAGGCGGTTCCGCTCTCGGAGACACATTAGCGAGGATTTGGAGCCAGAACCTATGGAGACTGGAGACATTCCTGAGGTATGTAAAGGTCTTGGGTTTAAGAAGCTGACTAACTTCCAGTTTCTCATTTGTAAGCTAATTACTACCCAACATACATAGTAATTTTTTTACACAGTGTTTGTGGAAATTGCCTTAGTAGAATACCAGTGACATCATAAAAATCCTGGCCAGAGCTGTACTTTTAAGGTCCCATGCATTTCTGGGTGCCTGATAATGTATGCACAATATTAAATACTATGCAAATACTGGGAGAAACATTTATCATTCCAGGCATTGCTTGTTATATATGCATTGATAGAAACACTTTCAGTACTCTGCTTTGAGTAACAGTGGAATAAGTTGTAAAAAGAAGGGAAATGTCCTGTCTGGAACTGCCGTGTACTTCACTTTCCTTTAGTGTCTTTGGAGGAAAGAAGCTGTTGGGTTTTTTCCCAGAATACTTGGTTTCAGTTAGAATTCTGAGATCTTATCAATCAGAGTGAGTGAGTTTTTAATTTACAGATAGACTAAATTTATTAAATTTGGTAGATATTTGTAGGCCTAAGTGAGTATTTATGTAAAGCTCTAATCCCATTCAATTTTAAGGAATATTTTATGTGAATCACAGCCAGAATTCTTTGTGAAAGCTAGTGTTGGTTCACTAAATGTTATTCAGAGCAACAAATAGATTGCTAAAGCTATTGTTGCACTCGTCACCTGTTAATACTTGATCTGCAGATTCCAATGAGTACTTTCTATCATGCATTTTATTCTAAATTGAAATTAACAGTTATTTCTTATGGTTTTAGTAAAGGTGCAGAATTAGATTTTGAACAAAATTTCAAATGGAATTTATTTAATGAGAGCACTTTTCAATGCATCTTTTTATCTACATAATTTTCTGTGTTGCATCCTAAAGCATTGTGTCATCATCACCACGAAGACTGTTTTGAAGTCCACATGAAAACTATTTTTCCTTGTGACTACTTCACACCAAGTAGAATGTTTTTTGGGTGTTCTAGGGATTGATTTATTTTGTCAAGCATTAAGGCCAGTTATCACACCTGTGTTTATCACAATGAAGGGGTCACATAGAAGGCAAAGGGAAAGACTTGGTCTGTCTTTATAAATCCTTAACGTACTTTCTTCTCTTTTGTTAGCCTTGGGAAACGATTTCAGAGGAGGCAAGTGCAAGTGGAGATTCCTTAAGCTTGTCATTGCCACCTCCTCCTGCATCTCCAGTGTCCCGTACCAGTCCTCAGGAACTATCTGAGGAACTGAGCAGAAGACTTCAGGTCACTCCTGATTCCAATGGGGAACAACTCAGTTCGTTGATTGTACGTGACGTGCTGCTCTTCCTCTAGAAACCTCTAGTACTGTCATCTTCTGTTGGGCATAATCTGAATCCTTTACATGGATGGGTAGTAATTGCTGGCCTCAGAAAACCTGAGCGTGCAGTTAAAGTTATCTTCCAAAAAATGCATCAGACCTTCACCATAGAGCAACTGCCTTGAACAACAGAATACCTCAGCTTAGATTTAATACTTTTCAGACTCTGCTACTGTTATACCTTTAGTGAAAGAAAGTCTGTAATACTAGAGAGTATCAAGCTAAGAATTTCGGAAGGAAAGAGGAGAAACTGTTGATGCTCTTTCAGTCATCATCCATTTTACATGATGCTTTTTCTTAAGCTCAGTATTTTAACTGTACATGTTTGTATTCATGTACCTTCTTGTATTAGGGTTTTATAAACCCCTCGTAGTTTACTGGATCAGCTATTATAAGACTAACAAAGGATTAGAATTGGAAGCAGGTAGTTCTGGTGAAATCCTCTGCAAGTTTGTAAATGGCTAGTCTGGAAAAAATTGTCTCTCGCCCTAAGAGTTTACTTGAGGTAAAACCAAAAAATGTTATCTGTATTTGTGTTACCCATTAGTTTGTCAGACTGATGATACCACAAAAAATAAGGATAATACACCTGCAAGTGGGGGCATGTCTTATGTCTCTTTGATTAAGAAAACAATTGTAAGTATTAAGCAGAACATCATGCTGTGATTTATTCATTTTTTTTTATTCTTGGTATGTGCCATGAAGGTACCTTTGCTATTCAGGAAATAATAATCATGTTTACTCTTGTTCTGATTAAGTAGAATCTTGATTAGGTGCAAGTTTTTCACACAGAAGCTATGCAATGGGTGTCTTGTAATGATCTGACTGTTATCTAGAAGTTAGTTAGCAAATTATAGCTCTGGTGGCCAACCATCTGCATAAAGAGTCACTCGTGGGTTTGGAGATAACTGCAGATTTTAGTAGACCTTCACTTGGAGGGCAGGAGGTTAATCAAATCGTTTCAGTGGCAAGATCAGAGCCTACTTTTTTTTTTTTTTTTTACACTAACAATAATAAATAAGTGGTATATCTGCAAAGTTATCTTAATTAAAATAATTCAATAATTATTTTCCTATACAAACGAGCTCTTTTTATGAGCCATTAAGTGATAGCATCTTTTTATCAGTACAATAAAAATTATAATCAGACCATACTTGCAAAGTAAGAAATTGTCAAAGCATTTAAAATCTGTGACTGCATTATCCAGTGGAAGGGTGTAGGGAAACTGACAGTAACTGAAGAAACAGCCGGGAAATGACTCCTGAGGTGTCTTGCTGAGGCACCCGGAGGTCTGCACAAGGAGCCTGAGTGAGGCCCTCAGGTTCTCCAGAATTCCTTCCAAAGATATTTGAAGATAGTTTTTTCAAAAGTTCATGGCATTTTCGTCTCCCATTACGTCTTTAGTTAATTATCCCATTTACTGCTGATTCATCAACTGTTAATTTTCCTGTGTGTTTTCCCAGATGGACTGGCCTGTCCTCTTCTCATAGATCAGGTCAATAAAACATTGTACCTTGGATGCTAAAGATGAGTACAAGATGCATATCCAAGTATTTTCCTTTTCTCAGTTAATCTGAAACAGTCCAGAGTGGAATGCTGAGAATTTAGATTTTTCATTGCTTGCCACGTTTCTGTAGAAGTATTAAAACTAAAGACACTGCAATGTAAATATCATTTTTTAGGGATTTGGAATAAATGGGAGAAAAGTAAAATTGCTGAATAAAACCCCATGTTTTAAGGCAACTTAAAGACATCTTTCTTTTTTTTTTTTTTCTTCCAGCAAAGGGATCCTTCTTCAAGACTGAGATCTTGCAGCGTAACAGACGCAGTTGCTGAGCAGTCCCAATTATCCTTGGTAAACCAAAGCTAACTTCTATTTCTTCCTTTTTGTCTGAACATCCTCTGATTCTGAATAATGTCTTTTCTTAGGTCATTTCTAATCAGATACAAATCAGTAACCAGCATGGGCACATGACTGTCCCAAATAGTAATGGATACCAAATTATCATCATCATGGGCAGCAACTGAAATGAGGACGTTAATGAGAGAGAAAAACGTTTTGAGACTGAGAGCACAGTCACACTAACTTTAGTTGTCTGACATAGAAATTGAGTTTACTACACTCTAGATCAGGTATATAGTCAGTGGAGAGAGAAAATCCTCCAAGGGGTGTTTGCAGCCTGGGTAGGAGAGGGCAGTAGCACCATCTGTCCTTGGAACTGTAGCAGCCACAGGACTCTCCTATCAGCTATATTTTCGTGTCCCATAAATTGATTTTATTTGGAATATATAAATTAAGAAGGATTGGTGTTTTACCTAGTTGTCGTTAAAAGGAGCCTTTTTATGATACTCCTTGTACAACAGAACAGACTAGAATTGCATCTGTTGTAGTTTTTTAATCTGAGTGATTTTGGTAAGCAGCTGCTTCTGCAATTTTATTTAAGTGGATTCTTCAAACAGGAAAAGATGCAAAGATGTTTCTTAAAAAAATACTCTCACATCATAACCATGCACACCCTTGATCTAATTGACAGAAAGTTCTGTATATTTTGTCCTACAACCCAAGGATGAGGATTGCAATGGTCATGGGCTGTAGGGAGACTACATAAATAGGATTGTGCAAGATAGGCTTTCGAATAAAACTGTTCAGATTTTCAAAAGAATTTACTATTTTAAAAAATTATGCTTTTCTTCCAATTTTTTAATTAGAAATATATTACATGTGAACCTACAAATAGCAAATTTGTGTATCTTTGTAATGGAAATACTGACTAAATAGAGTATATCAGCCAGTTTATTAAAGCTGATGTTTCTCCTTTGCTTGTTCTTTCTGTTGCTTTTGGGCAGACATTTACAGTAACCATGGTGTTTTTCTCTCAGTTTAATTTTTTCACGTGTTCTAGAAGTTGTTCAGTGCATCTGCATTTGCTGTGTACA
>NW_010323935.1:84956-99463 GCF_000700745.2 Antrostomus carolinensis | reverse complement strand
ATTATCCCTCTCTTCACTTTCTCTTCTGGGGAAACAACGGTGTGGTTTCCAGTACAATTACACCTTCACTCTCCTCTCTCTCTCCTGGACAAAGTTGATTCCTAGTGCACTCTGTTCCAGAGGGGTTCTGCTGCCTTATTTGATATCACTTTATGGAGTCTGGGTTTCGTATCACTTAAGGGCATCTGGGTTTCTTCAGCTGGTGTGGTCAGGTTGGGACTGGTGATGTGTCTTTCACTTTATTCTTGTGGAACGCTCATTTCATTAGCAGGTGTTCAGAACAGCAAAATTGCAAGCGTTGCTCTGAAACAGGGATGTTACCTGGTCTTAACTATATTTAATCGTTACTGGCCTAATAATAATTTATCTTTAGCAACTAAATACATACTTTATTTCTAAATACAGTGCTCTTCTTGACTGTATTAATCCTTACTGAAAATTCACAGTATCTGTTCCATCTTTTTCATCTGATTCCTTCTGTGCATTCACTGATGACCAGAACGTATTCTTTTTCGTTTTTAAAACCATGTCTATGGGCATAACATGCAAAATTTCTTTGGGGAGGAAAAAAAAATCATGTTACATTTAGAATAAATATTATTATCATCATTGCCAATGCTGAACATATAGAATTGGATACAAGAACTCTTGAGATTAGTTCCCTTGGTGGTTTTTTATGTGATTCTGACTTGGTTATCAGTGATTGATGACTCAATTTTTTTGTTATTATCTTAAAAGTTATTTCCATCTAATTACTCCTCTTTAATAAATTTGAGTGTCTGTGATTCCTTCCTCCTAAAGATGTGACAATAACCTGTGAGCTTCATCACTAAATATACTTATCTGTAACATTAATTATCATTTAACAGCAGAGTGGTCCATCTAGGAGAGCTCGTTCTTCAACTGTCACAGGTGGTGAGGAACCAACGGTAATAATACTCTTTCTCAAGCACTCTAATGAAAATGTGGGTAGATTTAGGTCTTGTACAATAAGGAACTTTTGTTCACAAAGCAGCAGTGTGTTGAATGAAATACAGCCACTGAATCAATAGGGGTTTTTTGTTGTTTCACATTTTCCCAAAATTTGTCAAAACACTGCAGTTTTACTCAAATACTAGCATGATTTGGATGTGCATATGCCACTGAGATTTAACAAAGCTATGCACTAAAACTTCCAAAAAATGAAAGTTACAATACCTAGTTCTTTAAAAACTGATACTCAAAGAATCAGGGATTAGCGACATCAAATCCGTATACACGTAGCTGTGGTTTTAGCTTCCATCTGTCTTTCCTTACTCTCCATTAGACAATTCATTTTAATTCTTAAACTTGATCTTAACTTGAGCACCGTGGAGGTACAGTGATACATCATATAGCTCTTAATGGTCTTCCTTAATGCCAGTTTTCATTTTCCAGCAGTTATTCAGCAGTCCAAAGCTGAATTTTTCCTTTGATCATCCCATAAAATTCTGGAAGTGCTTTTCTGAAAGTGTAATACAAGGAAAGTGATTTTAATTTATATTGGACTTTATCAGAAACATCCCATTCTTCTTAAACCTGATTAAGTCTCAGTCTGAAGCGAGTTATTTAATGGAAATAATTTTACAGCAACTATTGCAAATAGCTTTTATGAATATATGCACTCCTGGATAATTTGTTCCAGGGAAAGAAATATAACTTAAACTTGGTACGTTTCCTATTTATGTGTGGTAATGGCAGATCTTAATTTGGATCCTGATGCATCATTCTGTAGTACTGTCTATATTTACTGTTTCTTGGATTTTAGAATCAGAGGGGCATACTTGTATTTTGTTCCTGCAAATAGCAAAATTTTTGTGTTACAGTTACTGTGTTGAATAGTGACATCACTGGTTTAATGACAATTAGTGCCTTTGGCATCATTAGGGTTACCGATATATTTTTGTTAGAACAATGTCTTTCTTGTGGAACTTTTAGTAAAAAAATCTTTTCATACTAAAGTTGGGGCTCCAGTTTGGGGTGTATCTTGTGTCTTCAGGACACCTAACCCTGAATGCAACATTTGTAACTACAAAAAAAAAAAGGTAAAATTTGAGTTTTTTAAACCCACAATAGTATCTTGCAACTGATTCAGGACACTGTGGTACAGAAAAGGCCAGAATTTGGGAGAGCTTGACTCGACTGCACTGTGACTTCAGTTCTTTCTTATTCATCCTCATAAAAGGAGAAAACATCCACCTTTCTAAGGAAAAATCATTAAAAGACAAAATTCCTTTTTGTCGTTATGTGTAATCTACAAATTTAAAAGTTTGAGGGCATATCAGCTTAGCTGTTTTCTGAACAAGGTACCTGCATCTGCAAAAGTGAATCAAAAGATCCGTTGTGAGAAAAAAATATTTGACTCAAAGGTACATGAAGAAGAGCTTATAGTAAATGAAATCAGAAACCATATTTTTCTCTCTGTTTGCTGTGTGGAAGAATGTTGTTAAATTAAGAAGTTCCTTCTTTTTAAACAATAGACTTAGGAATTTTTTTATTATTCTTCTTATTATTATAACAATACAGTATTTTCTTGCCTGAACAGCCTTCAGTGGCCTATGTGCATACCACACCAGGCTTACCGTCGGGCTGGGAGGAGAGGAAGGATGCGAAGGGCCGTACGTATTACGTCAATCACAACAATCGCACCACAACATGGACACGGCCCATTATGCAGGTACGAAGAGCTTCATTTAAATAGAAAACACTTCGCTTGTATTTAGTGTCATTTCAGTTGTAACAGCTCCTCCTCTGAAATTAAAAAAAAATAAATAATCCCAAGTATTGTCCTGACAACTGAGAATAATAATTAAAAATTGCAGTGATTGAGATTTTTTTTATTAATTCTTTTAACTATATTAAGGTACAGATTAAGTTGATGGCTACAATGGAAGGAGTTTACAGAGGTACATATGAACTAATGAAAGAAGGCAAATACATTCTTAGGGTTGAATTTGAAAGTTGTGTTGATCTTTTAATAATTACACCATACATTATTTGCCCTGCCGAAGGAATTAAATTAAATATCTTTAAGAAAGTATATTTAATATTTCATAATAATAATAAAAAATGGTTACATCATTTTTTAAGTGTCCTAACTCCAAGTGAACTGTGTTTCTGACAATTTGCTAACTTGGTTTTGCTTTTGCAATAGCTTGCAGAAGATGGCATGGTTGGGTCAACCGCAAACAGCAGCAACCATTTAAGTGAACCCCAGATAAGACGGCCTCGAAGCCTCAGCTCGCCCACCGTGACTTTATCTGCTCCCCTGGAGGTGAGGAAGGCTGGTACCAAGAAAGATCCCTTATGTCTGACTCCTTATTCCTTGTTGTCCTGACAACTTTTTTTTTCCTTTTTAGTTATGCAACACAGACACTTTTCCCTATTATTAGTTTTGCCCTAATATATTGCAGAGGGAAGTGACAAAACACGGTGTCCTTCACAGCAAAAAGCTCAGTATGTTATAAGGAGCAGAATTTAGCTAAGTAAGATCTAGGAAATCACTCCCAGAACTTAATTCTGGTATTAATTAGATCTGGAATAAAAACTATTTGCTGTAAAAACAAGTTTTATTTGTTTGACAGTATTGAGTAACATCTGACAAATCTTAATCTCTTCTGTTTTCTCCAGGGTATCAAGGACTCCCCAGTGCGCCGAGCGGTGAAGGACACCCTTTCCAATCCCCAGTCTCCACAGCCCTCACCTTACAACTCGCCTAAACCACAGCACAAAGTTGCACAGAGCTTCCTTCCTCCTGGCTGGGAGATGCGAATAGCACCCAATGGCAGGCCCTTCTTCATTGATCATAACACTAAAACTACTACGTGGGTAAGAGACATTCTAGATGATGAGTTTTAAATCAATTGCCATCTTCTAAAAGTTTCTGTCAATAAATTAAAGAAATAAAATTACACTAGGAAAGAAATGACAAAGACAACACGGCATTTCGATATTTCTGTTATAGGAGGATCCACGACTGAAATTTCCGGTGCATTTGAGATCAAAAGCATCTTTGAACCCTAATGATTTGGGCCCTCTTCCTGTAAGTGACAATGTGTATGTATTTGAATATCTGCCTGCTACCCTACGTGATCTGATCCATTATTGCAGTCATACATTGTATGCAGACACACAGGTGGTTGTCATCACTTTTCTGAAGATGTTCAAGTATGTTTATATGTAGCACCAAAGAGCTGTGACCTGTGAATCAGTCAGGCTCTTCAAAGCCAGCCCATAGTATTTCTGAGATGATTGCTTATCTGAAGCTTTGACTTTAAAGAAACTTACCTTGTTTTTATCTCTGATTATGTGCTTTTAGATAATTACCTGTTGCGTTAGGAAAAAATGGAGCAGATTGTTCAAAGCGAGCTCTGTCAGTGTTCATATTGGAATATATTGGAATTCAGAAATCTAAATATGTTTTGATTTTTTTCAATGGAACTTCCATATTATGCAGAGAAAATGATATCACTTTAACATCAGACATTTTGTCACACTTGTAATGAAAGTCTAATATGATTTACAGCAATGTCAAAGACAGAGCTTTGCTTTTTTAAAAGACTGCATCCTTAGTGGCAGAGGCTACTCTAGGAAAGCTAACACTTTTTCTAAGGTGCTGGCTTTTACAGTGGTGTTAATTCAGCTCATTGCCTCACATATACTAAGCGTACTTTTGAGAAATTGCCATTGAAATTGCACTTGCAATACTGGAAACCTTAGTGACAACAAGCCACTAATTGTCACCAGCACTCTCCATGCTCCAGCATGTGTTAGGGACAGGCTGTCTGCAAACAGCGGTGCCAGCAGAAGAGACAGGGCAGATTAAATTATTTAAATTTTAAACAGTTTCAATGGCTAGTCTTTAATCCTCCTCATTTGAACTGAGCTGGGTTACAGGTTACTTAGATGAAGCACTCTGCCAGCAGACCAAAGCAAGTGCTGCTTTTGGGCAAGAGAGGTGACAAATGCTGCCTTTGGTGAGGGGCCATAACTTCTGTTACCACCTGTGATCAGACATCTTCCTCTGAAACACCCTAAAATCTCACTGCCCTTGTCTTGATTAGCAAAAGTCTTGGCTTGTGTTTAAATCAAGCCAGACCACTTATCTGATTCAAGATGCTGGACCTGACTAGATTGAAAACTATGCACAGTTGAACGTTTCACGATGATGCGTTTCCTGGTTACAACACAGCAGTAATACAATTTGTCTTAAAGAAGACAGCTGTGGAAGTAGCTGTTCTTTTGCAGTTCTTCAGATACACTGAGCATGCATCAATCTTAAGAGGACACATGGCTTAGATAGGAGGCACTGCAAGGGAGTAACTGCAGGCCAGTTTACAATTTATGCTGTTAATTGCAGGAGGTAAAACAGGCAGTGAAATCGGGATAGCCTGACGTGTATCACTGGAAAGATACAATTAGTACCAGATTTAAACTCAGTTAAACAATCCATTTTTGAGAGTTTAACAAGAGTTTCTCAAACAAGATTGAAATGAAATCATTTCTCATCTATATTTTATAGAAGTCATGACAAGCATACAGGTGGAACAAGTGCTGGACTGGACAGCATTGCACATACTAACAGTCTGCCACTTATTTCCGTTCTATACGATAATCATTTGGAAGATGAGAAGAGGGAAAGGATAAAAAGGGAAGAACTGAGAACTAGGTTAGACAGTCTTGTCCCACTGGCTTACGTATTTACAGTAAATAACCCCCATGTGTTTCAGAAGTAGAAGCAGAAACCCTCAAAGCTCACCAGTGATGGACAATCTGTTCTTTGTGATCATTTTCTCATATAGGAAATGGATATTAACCTTGATACAAGAAGTTTCCACTTCCAAGCTTTAAAAAGATACTTACTGTATTGGATGCAGGTACCTGTTTCAATAGCCAGTTCTTTGAAACTGCCTAGACTTTTGGCCTTGACATCATGCAGCTGTGATCATTCTGTGTTTTGTACCTCACAAGCATCTATCAGACAATTTAAGTAGGTGTGGATAATGTATTGCTCCAAACTGTGTGAGAGTGGTAGTATTTCACTTATTTTCTCTCTTTTCTTTTTTTTTTTATTTCCCAATTCCAGCCTGGTTGGGAGGAAAGAATCCATTTGGATGGAAGAACGTTTTATATAGATCATAGTAAGTAAGCACTCAGGTACTACAGCAAATAGACAAAGGGAGGTAATAAATATAGAAGTGAAAGCTTTATAATTTTACTCTTCATTTAGGAAGCCAGGTGTTGATATGTGGAGACATTGATACCAGAGACTTAGTGCCCTCGTACGGTACTGTATATTCACTGAAAGCTTGCTTTAATTGGCTCATCAAGCTTTGTCCCTCTCCGACTTGTGAAGCATTAACATTTCTTCTTTGTGGTTTCTTTTGTTCTTGTTGATACTTTGGATTCGTTGTTGTTGTTGTTGATGATCTCATGGCTTATTTGCACTTAAGAAATTAAAATATACATTAGGAATAGAAAATAAGATGAGAAAAGATCCTATGGCCACAACTCCACGTACAGGCAGTGGAGAAATTAGCACTGATACGCTCTCTTTCATCTCCTTTACAAAGGTCTTGTGGCAGTGCTGGTTCTGATCTTATTTCCTATTTAGAGCATGTTAAACTGCACCCAGCCCATTAATATTACTCAGTTCTGTTAGTGAAGTTCTAGTGTAAGTGATGTTTCATTGTAGACTTGTCTTATTACAGCATCTCAGAACTACTGTGTGAGTTTTTGTTGTTGTTTGAAAATAAAGCAGCCCACAAAGGTCGGGTTATTTCTTCCCTTTTTTTTTTCTTTAAGACTTCAGATGGACTTATAATGGGATATTTCTGCCAATGTCATAATCTTCACAGAAATAGATAACTCAAAACCATAAGAAGAGGGTACATATACTACACAAAACTTAAAGAATTAAAATCTTAAGCTGTTATATGTATTGACAGTATCATGTTTTTCCTTCAGTATCAGTAACAGACTCCAATGCTTATCTGTAGTCATAGATATGACACTATTAAATCACTATTAAAAGACTGTCTCTAAAGCAATATGAATTTTGAAATTGTGTAATTAGTTTTAAATAAAAATTAGAAATAGTACACTCATCAAGCACAAGATGAACCTCTTTTAAACATCAGTACCGAATTATTACTCTTTATTACTACTATTGCTATTATTACAATTACCTTCTGTAATTGTTTCATTCTTAGACTATAATATAAATGTTGAAAGTGTTGAGAGATTCAGGTACTATTAATGTTCCCCAGATACATTTTGTAATTATTCTGCATAATGATCCAATACTATTGTCCTATTTCTGAAACTTTTTTCTTATCCTTGAGAGAAACTGTAAAAAAGTCTAACGCAGCCAGAAACCTCCTTGTGTAGAGCAACCCTGACTTCTATATAAACCAGCATGCCACATAAACCAGAAAAGCAAAGTACTGTTAGGGTCACTGAGGTTTTCCTTGTAACACAGCAGCCTGAAAATAGAATATTTTTAGATTTTAACTGGAAACGGTTCCAGTGTCTGCAGCAGTCAATCTTTCAACAAAAAATACAGTCTCTAGTTCTCCATGATTGGCGCTCAGCTAAGTCAGCACAGTTTACCATCCCTGAATAGGATGATGTTCTCTGTTCACTGCAGCATGCCTATAATTCTGCATTTTTTAGGAGCCTTCCAGGAAAATATGACAGACCTGTTGGAAGGTGTCATGAAGGAAAACACAAAGGTTTTCCAACCATGTTTGGAACAGTTACCAGTGGTTCACTGGCAGAGGGATGGATATGTTAAATGGATTCCCCTCAAAGTCTGTCTTGGATCTACCATTCTTCAATATATTCGTTAGGGATTTGAACAGTTAATTACAGGGAATGTACTTAGCAGGAAACAACAGTGTAGGAGAGGTGAGAGGTGCTCACTGGAACAGGATGAGAAATCAGAATGACCCTGGCAAACCGCTGCTGTAGTGTGAAGTAAGGTGCTGTTTAAGAAGAATTGCAAAGTATTGCTCAGAATGGGAATAATTAGCAGAATTTTGGTTGAAAAGGGCATGAAAAATATCATCAGCTGGACATGAGTTAACTCGTCCTGTGATGTATCAATAGGAATCTCCTAAATAAGACCTGAAGTAATCCTTGTAATTTCATCAGCACTGGTAAAGCCTTGGCTGTGACAATACTGCATCTAGCGTGGGGTCCCAAACTTCCAGCAAACAGTGTACGACCTGGAAAGGGACCAGAGGGACCAGGGAATCCTCAGAGGGCCTGGAGCCCCATCCCTGAGGAAAGGCAGAGTAACGTCTTTGTGTGAAGACTCAAGGGAGGTGGTAGAGTTTTGAAAATGTGCTGCAGAGGGAATAAATTTATTATCCATATCCACTTTGGGTAAGACAGGGAGTCTTGAGCTACAGTTCCAGGTAGTGTGGTTCACGTCAGACCCTTCTAACTGTTGGGTATTTAAACCCTGGAATAGCGTTTGTAGCCTGAAGTCCCTGTCACTGTAACACTCTGGGGAAATAAAAGAGACAAAGAGTTGTCAGTAACGTCGTACACTCTGAAGTATGTGGGGCAGTAGGAAAGAACAGACTAACTTGCAGACATTTCCAGTTCTGTTATCTTTGATTTCATAGAAAACTACCCCCATGACTTGTGGCTGTCGGTTTCAAGTAGGGATAAGAAATGAATCGGTATAAAACCAGTAAACTTTGCAGAAGGCGATTTGACGCGACAGGTTGGGGCAGGATGGGAAGGGCCAGGTCAGGCACCACGCCTTCACGGCAGGCTCTGCTCTGTGGATCTCCTGGGGTTTCTGGAGCTGTCAGGCCAACAGCCTTCCTCTAGAATTTCAATAAACACTAAATAGACTTAATGTGTAAAGGGAAATAAAATACTATTTTAATAATAAATTAACTGACAGATCACATTTCTTGAAACGTGCTTGTGATCTTTGTGAATTTTCTTCAGTCAGGATTTAACGCGTGCCACCTTTCAAATCCCAACCCCTTTTAAAACTGGCTTGGGACACTCAAAACTTACGGGTCTTTCCCAGCTGTAGAAACATGGAAAATACCTGTGTTTTAATACAAGTGGGTTTGGTTCTTTGCTGTTACCCATAGTAGCCATAAAAACAATTTTCTTGAACCTTAGCGTGTTTATTCCCAAACGTAGCAATTAGAAAACCTAAACTCTGGACTGCTGCCAACACACAGTCCATAAATCAGAGCAGTGCATGTCACACACAGGTGTGTTGTTATGACCCCTGCAGTGCAGGAAACGACTTTTAAATCTTGCCACTGCAGGTGGCATCGAGTTTGGTTTTTGGAGCATTGTCTTATTGTTGCAACATCATCATTTTGTTGTGATTCTGTTGTGTTCAGAATCTTGTGAGGAGCGGTTGTCTGGAGGCAGGGAGAGTTTCACCCTAGTCCTGTATGACCTCACCATAAAACCGTCCTGGTGCTCTCAAAAACTGTGGATGAAAAGAACGGGGTTCTGTTGTGTTACTGCCAAAATCTCCTTGGTCCAAACTGAGTGATCCCCTACACCCTACTGGAGAATTTTGCCTCCCTAGTGGTCCTGTAAGCTTTTCACTAAATCAGTGCCTAGGCCTTTTTTATTCTTTTAAAAGGGATGTTATTCCCTCCAAATTTAAATACAGACTGTCTTTTTAAAGTATTACATTTTGGCTGTCTTTTATGCAAAATTTCAAAAAAATAAACTCAGTCTTGTCATTTGACAAAGTTTTGGGTTCCTTTACCTTTCAGGCATGAAGTCTGCATTTCTAATCTGAGCTGAATCCAAGACCATGTTCAATTTACTACTACAGACGTTGAAATAAAAGCAGTGGAAACACACTGGATTCTGCTGTAGTTTTGCATTTTTGAATGAGTGTTTTCAGCTGAACAGTGTGATGGGGTTTTGACGTAGATGGGTGAATGCAGCTTTTTCTAACCCTGAAGTACTAAGTTGTGGAAATGGCAGGGAAAACAGTTGTAGGGAGAAAAAAACAACCTAAGTGCACCGTGTTGGTAACAGAGACGTAATGATAGAATTTCTTTTGTTACTTACAGATAATAAAATTACCCAGTGGGAAGACCCCAGACTGCAGAACCCAGCGATTACCGGGCCGGTAAGTACTGCTCTGTTTTTTCTGTTAAATGCTGTGACTGTATTTGGTATATAGGCAGGAGGAGTTATGGAGCAGCAGGTCCTGCCTCCTCTCCAGATCAGGTGAGACTCTGCCTGATAACAGAGCAGGAAGCAGGACCTGGGCCCTGCCTTGCCTTTTCCTGACAGACACGGAGGCTCAGCTGCCGGCTTTTAGGAGTCTGGGAGGGCAGGGGGAGCTGCCGTGGTGTGACAGCTGGTGCCTTGTCCCTGCCACTCACACACTTGCACCACTGTCTGTACCGCTCTCTGCACCCTGTTTTGTGACCCACAGGCTGGAGTGCACTGGGGGCTCCTCCAGCCCCCTGCCCGTGGGCCAGAGCACTGGTGGGCTAGGAAAATCCGGAACACTGGGAACACAGTGCTGTCCACACTGTTCCCTGTCAGGCCAGAGGCTCGAATGGGATGGCTCTGGAGGCTTTCCCAGCAGTAACTGCTGACATCCAAACCCATGAATTGGGGGGAAAAAATGTGTGTTTCAATAAATTACATCTAAAATAATGCAAGTGTAAAATACTCTTCAGATTTTTTTTTCTTTCTCCACACTTTCTGATATTATAAATGACTTAGTATGGAACAAACTATATTAAATCTTTGCATCTTGCATTTTATTCCTCTATTGCGATAAAATGGTAAGTTTCCATATTAAGCTCTGAAGGGCACATGTCCGCTCTGAGTCGTAAGTCAGAAGATCTTATGAAGGTATATATTTGTATTTTCATTGTAAGTAATTTACAGAATAGTTTTGATACAGTTTGCTGATAGCTTGATAACTATTAAGAATTAGATCCATTCAGATGGGGCTGAAAAGGTAATTTCTAGCCATGAGTATCTTCCTGCCAAGTTAACTCTGCTAGGACAGAGTTATACACTGTGTCCTGCACTTTTTGGAGGGGAAACTGTTTTTGTTCATGCCGTGGCTTTACTGGAGCCCCTTAACTTGTTCTCAGGTTCATTTTCAAAATCATTTAAATTTTGTGTCTTTGGAGTAGCACCACTTTCAGCTGGACAAATCCATATTCTGTGGTAAGACTAGTCATTTGTAAAATTCAGTATCGTATGGCATGCTCATTATTTCCTAATGAGACATGTGGATGGCAGCAATATGTTCCAGATTTTTTTTGTCTGTGTTAAAAATGGGTTTTCTTCTTTTCTGTTCCTAAAAGAAGAAAAAAAAAGTGGGTAAGTAATTGATAAACAGAAGAACTGAGTCGAAACTTTTCATAAACTTTTAACTTAAATTACACACTGAGAAATGGGAAAATTTTGGCAGCTGTACTTCACGCATGGTGGGGTTTATTAGATGCATCTGTGGCAAACATAAGTAGATAGTGTATCTTTAAATTTCTTTTTTGTTTAAATAACATTGGCATATCCAACTGCTGAACAACTGGAATAATCTGCATTTATGATTCTCTCTCTGATAGGCAGTTCCATATTCCAGGGAGTTCAAACAGAAATATGACTATTTCCGGAAGAAGCTAAAGAAACCAGTGAGTAGAAACGTGCTGCTTTGTGTTGCAAACAATTTCGCTGTCTGGGAGGAACAACAGACCCCCAAGCACAGATACAGAGTGGTGGCAGATCGTGCTGTAACACACTTGCCAATTTTTCTTGCTTATGTTACTCCTAAAGGGGATAAATGGGAACCAAAAGAATGAGGGAAAGTTTGACTTTGATCGATTTCTCAACAAAAAACATTCACAAATTTTTAAGACTCACATTTTTCTATGTGAATGCAAAATGAGTGTGCTGAGGGAGCAAGGAAGTAGTGATGACTCGCTGTTTCCCACTGAGACTCACTGGTGTGTTACTTTACAGGCCTTTAGGTTGAAAATAGGTGTCAAGATCAATATTTCTCCTTCATCTTCAACAATGGGCTTCGAAGGGTAGAGCTGGAACAAGCTGGCAGAGCAGAGCCCACAGCTGTGCTGCATCTGGCACAAGCTTCTAGTGTTCTTGTTCTGTGAAAAAAGGGATTTTCAGTCACAGCTTTAACGAATGCACATCACTGAGAGCGCTCGGTATCAGCGCACACGTGATACTGACTCACAATCCACAGTGAACGGCCTTGGCAGCGCCAACTGCGATTTGAGGAGTGACTTGCCAATGCCTTCATTTGTTAAGAGCTCCTTGAATTCTGCCCTTGAGCTTGACCAGTGCTTGCACACAAATGAGCACTTTAGTTGTCAGGAAAAAGCAAACCTTCTGAAACAGCTATTTGAAGACAATTTCTTCAGGGGAGCTCTAGGTGGCTGTGACAATCATGTTTATCTGTTCATCCTGTCTTCTCTCTACAAACTCTTAACTCTGTTCTCTCTGTCTTTTCCAAATTTAACTCCCTGGACTAAATCCTACTGGGCATTTGCTCCCTCCTATTTAGACAGAGCTCCTAAAAGCCTTTTGGCAGCCTGCTTCTCTTTTGTTTGCGTCTTTGCAGCTCAGTTCTGTTGTGTGTGTGGTACTGAAGGTGTTCTCGTTGTGAAACTGTTCTGGCCTTTACAGATGTGAATAAAGTGGTTGCATAAAGCATGTGCATTTGTTCCCATTTTAAACTAAAATACCCTTGAAATAGACCACAGTAATATCAATAATTTTCTCACTTTTGTTTATTTGTTCCTTTTCTTGTTGTTGTCACTGTTTTGTGAAATATCATAGAAATCTTAGAACCACTTTACTGGAACTTACCTAGTTCAACATATGCTGTCAACCTGTAGGCTTAGAGAGCACTGGAAAACAAAAATAAGGGGAAACTGTATATATCACATCTAATCTGTCATTTAATTGTTTCTACTGGACAGTAATTTGCCTAAAGACTTATTTATTGAGACTAACAAGTATAATACAATCTCCTTTCACATAGGCTGATATACCAAACAGATTTGAGATGAAGCTACACAGAAATAATATTTTTGAGGAGTCCTACAGAAGAATCATGTCTGTGAAGAGACCTGACGTACTAAAAGCCAGGCTCTGGATTGAATTTGAGTCAGAAAAAGGACTTGACTATGGAGGTGTGGCCAGAGAATGGTTTTTTCTCTTGTCCAAGGAGATGTTTAACCCTTATTATGGTCTCTTTGAATATTCAGCAACGTAAGTGTCCATTAAAATTTTTCCATTCCTAAGAGAAGACATTAGATTTTGTGTAAGACACAAAGTTAAACTGGGAAGTAGTTAGAGCTTCCTTCATGGCCTGTCAGGAATATCAGTCAAATTTCTCTGTTCCATACTCACATTTCTTACTTGCTTTTGAAATTGTGAAAATCTCCTAAACTGCTGTCATTATGAAGACAATATTCAGTGTTGCCTCGCTTGCAGCAAAACTGCAAATGTCGAGGCTCGTAACAGCGAGAGGAGCAAGGTCAGACAACGGGCTCCCTCTGTGCCCTCCCATCACACTGTGAAACGCCTCCCGTCCGGAATTACAGTGCTCCTGTGTAATTAGCTCAGAAACAGCTTCTCGTTTGCATTTCAGCAGTTACACAGCAGTGGCCTTACCCAAGTTTAAACTTGGTTTTGTCCAGTTGTAAAATCTTTGAGCAATCCATCAGTGCAAATGAGAGAGCGAGTCTCTGACTTAACGTACATCAGTGTAAATCTGCTGTATGGAATTCCACCATTGTCTGCTGGGCTCCAGGGAGGATGGAGTTCTTAATTGTAGTTCTGATGGTTTTATGTCAATATCAAGCTCACGCCTTTCTCTAATGTGTTGGACAGGTTGTAAAGTAGATGAACAAAGACTGTATAATGAGAGTTTTCTCACATTTTGTGTCTCAGAAAAGACCTGTTCTGTTACTGAAGGGAAACACAACTGAAACAGCATTGCGTAGCACAGAATGCCTGTGTGTTAACAGAGTGCACTGGATAAACATTTGGTTTGAAATATTCCCACTTAAGGGATATAATAGGTCACTGTAGATATTTTAAACAGTGTTATTTAATTTTAGGTTCAGAAGACTAAGTAGTTATTTTAAGAAATAAGAAAAAAAAAATCTACTTAAACCCCCCCCATCT
The DNA here is from genome assembly GCF_000700745.2 of Antrostomus carolinensis. NCBI lineage: Eukaryota > Metazoa > Chordata > Aves > Caprimulgiformes > Caprimulgidae > Antrostomus > Antrostomus carolinensis. The sequence continues at coordinate 85,261 of NW_010323935.1, read as the reverse complement.
TTCTTCACAGATTAAGAATATACTGCAAATTAAAAATACTGCTTTGACACTCATGTCTCACTGTGACACACACACAATTTCACACGAGCCTTAGTGCTCTGCTACCCAGTTAAAAGATCTTAGTCCTTTGCACTGGGGGTGAAGTGTCTTTCAGAGACATTCTCTAGTCGGCACTGTTCAAAATGCCAGTAAGAAAAGAGTCTTTAACTTAGGATGGTTGGACCATGGGCCTACACTTCATTCCTCTTCAGTACCTGCAGGTATTTCAAGAACTAAAAGCAGCTACTGCAAAAGAGATTCCTAAA
>NW_010323935.1:80596-84932 GCF_000700745.2 Antrostomus carolinensis | reverse complement strand
AAGAGTGAATAATCAAGGCTGGCAGAAGGCAAGAGAGAGAGCTCAGATGAAATTCTCATTTCACTGAAGCTGATGGCAAAATGTCTCTGTGTTCAGCGATGCCAGGCGTTTCCCCTGTGCAGAAGTTCCTCTGTCGCTTGCCACAGGTGGAATCCTGTTACCCCACACGCAGGAGTTTTATTTACCTTTGGCAAATAATTATTAAGGTTGTAGCAAGACAGTTTGGATTAGGTCAGATGTTTTTCTTGAGGAACACAGGGATAAATTACATTCTTACACCCTTGCAAAAATGCCCAGGAAATGGCCCTGAGCTCACATTATTGATTAACGTATCTGAATATCTGGTTATTTAAAGACTTGATTATTTAGATTATTTTTTTTCTTTCCCCAAAAAAGGGACAACTATACACTTCAGATTAATCCTAATTCAGGTCTTTGTAACGAAGATCATCTGTCGTATTTCACGTTCATTGGCCGGGTCGCTGGTCTGGCAGTGTATCACGGGAAGCTACTGGATGGTGAGTTATTACACTGGGTGGCGACGCTGCTGTTACTGGACTTGTATTAAATGAAATAAATCACTTCAGTAATTCATGTGCTTTAGAGTGGAGTATTTCTGGAGGCAAAGTCTGAAGTAAAGGAACTGAAACTGTTGGAAATTGCATTCCTGATGTGAACACTGATTCAAAAATTAGTGTCTTACTCAACAAAGCCGTTTCACAGACAGTTTTACTCCTCTCTCCACTCCTGTTAAAACTATAGAATTGCTAAATAATGGCTGTCCCTGAAGGGAAAATCACCGCATTGATATCAGCCATTTCCATGCACACCTGCAGCCAAGGGGGTTGTGGGGGTGTCAACTGCAGCATATTTTGATCTGTAGATTTATTACTGAATGATTTAATGAGAAAATATGATTTCTGCCGAACTTTACAATAAACAAGCAAACATTATGAACTGACTGTATTTTATTTAGTGGAAGGGCAGCACATGCAGAACAGTGGAGGTAACGCTCTCCCCTCTCTTTTAGGTTTCTTCATCAGACCTTTTTACAAGATGATGCTGGGGAAACCAATCACGCTGAAAGACATGGAGTCAGTGGTAAGAGAACATTGAAACCATATCAGCCTTAGCAATTACGCGGGGTTTTTTCCCATGTAAAAGAACTGGTAAGAGCTAACAATTCCAGTAAACTGCATGGTGGGAAACACCAGGTCATAGTTGCAACAGCTTTAGAAAGACAGGGACGTACTTTTATAATAAAGCGAATTTCCCTGCTAGGACAGCTGTTGCATTGCCAGTGGTGAGAGGAACAAGGGAGACGACACAGGAGGTCAGTAGGGGATGCAGTGTAAGACATCTCATTATACTTGCAGCTTTTCCTCTGGGTCAGCTCTCTCCCTGTGAGGGGAGCACCTCCACCAAGCCCCACAGCGTTCTTGTCGTGCTGCGGAGCAGGAAGAGGGAGATGCAGGGGCTTAGTTCTGACCTGGCAACACGGGAAGTTGCCGCAGTGCTGGAAGGAGGAAGGGTTGCCACATGATAAACAGTTTTCTCCAAAATAAACTTAACGAATGCAGCACAAGTTAGGCCCTTCTCTCCATTCTGGTTCTGTTTCCTGCACTAATTCCACTTTCATACCTTCAACACTAAGTGCAACCAAGTACTTTTGTGTTTGGCACTCCCTGGGAGAAAAACGACTTGTTTTACACGTGAGTAATTTCTCTGCACTTCCCTAAGCCTGTCTTCACCCGCCCAGTCAGGCGACTCGCCAGCCCAGCACCAAGGCAGAATTACAGAAGATGAGCTGGACTGAGCTCAAGTGCAAGCTTAAACCAAGCTCATGAGATAGATCTCCAGAAGGATCTTGAAAGGATGTTCAGGCTCTTGTATTCCTACAAGTAGCTGGGAAACCTCTGAGCTCTGCAATAGCTGCCCTTGGTCTCGTCCAAAGTGTGCTCAGTATCAGAATAAAATACAGTTTATTCTTTTTGATGTTTTAGGGTTTTACAGATTTTCAGTTACTGACATCAACACTGGTTCAACTGCTTAGTCTCTCCTCTAGCTCCCACTATCTCACAGTCACCAGATTTTGGCAGGTCATTCTTCTCTTGAAGCATATATGAGTAGATAATGTTTTTAATTTATTTTGAAATTTTTTTTGGGCTCTTGCTTGGAAATACTTAATGATAGCTACACACACTTTTTTTCATTCTTTTTTTCTTGGGTCAGTCTTTAATTATTAAACTAATACATGATGAAGATACAACTCTTTTTGGAAATTAGAGGGGTCTTTTATTCATCAACCTTCAAGGCTTTTAAGTGGTATACAAATTGTGTTGAAAATAATTTAATCAAGATATTTTCTAACCAATTATTTCACACCACTATATACATATTTACCTAATAGATATGTAGAGTCAGTTTAATGTGTTGTATCATAATGCAATTAGAAGTCAATTAAGACAAGTTACATGAATCTAAAATATAGCATCTAAGAAAAATCCATACAACTAAAATAATGCATCTCACCCTGCTTTGCAGCAGCTGTGCAAATAAATGAGTTCTCATCTTTCCAGTCCCTTTGAAGTTCTAGTTTTAGATGTTTTTATTTGTTCAATTTAAAGTTAAAGTTGCATTTAATGTTCAGATTTTCAAACTGTTTAATTCTAATCCGCTGTAGGACAGCGAATACTACAACTCTTTGAAGTGGATCCTGGAAAACGATCCTACGGAGTTGGATCTCATGTTCTGCATAGATGAGGAAAACTTTGGCCAGGTATGTAGAGGCTGTCCCAAAAGTCCTCACTTCCATCTTACGCCAAACAGGAGTTAAATACCGAGCAGTATCTCTGCTAATTGTTAGTGATCAGTCTGGGCAGACTGGATATTCACCTCTCTTTCTTCCTGACCTGCCCGAGACTGGGGCTGCCGCGGAAGGAAACGATGTTCTTGCCAGGGAGCAATGTGACGTCTTTGTGAAAAGCCATACTTGAAGCTGAGGAAAGTACTTGCAATGAGGAGTAACAAAGGTGTTACACCGTTTGTCCTAAAAAACAGTCTCACCCGGGGACTGTTTGGGGTTTAGGATGTTCTCAAAGGACAAAGTAACAGGTAGAATTATAACCAGCGAAGTGCACTGTTTGCAGTGTCTGCTGTTAATGCAGGCAGAGGTACCACAAAAGCAAGCATGCTGATTTTAAAAAGGTTCACAATCTGGGGATAACTAAATGTTCGATACATTTTTAAGAACTGAGAAGTAAGTAGGTGGGAATAGAAATGGCTTGTCTTGGATTTACAGTTGGTCTTTACAGAAAATCCTATTAAAACAAACTTCAGAGACCTGTGTCAGCTTCTGGATGGAGAGAACTTGGGTGCAGATAAATGTCGTGTCCATCAGTATAGCGCGTACTTGCCTACCGCCACTTTTGTTAATGCAGCTGCCCCATTCTGTAACGCATGCACACGCGCAGTGACTAAAACATACTGGGGCTGTACAGTGTCAGGACTTGGGAACACCTGCCTGTGTCTCTTAAATTAATTTGCTTTTATGATTCTTTTTAGCGTCTTCACTTTAACTCTTAGACCTGGATGTCTTGGTTCTGGGTTCCACTGGTGTTGTGAACCACAGCGACTTACATAAAAGCTGACTTCTAAATTTCAAAATATACACACACAGTGTACTGTCAGGAACATCCTGATCCATTTCTCCGTGCTTATTACTTTTGTCCTGAAGTAACATCAGGTTATTGGTTACATGGAAAATGAGGGAGAACATCAAAGGCACAGGATGAAGTTTTTGTAATATACTGGGTTGGTTGTTGGTGATTTTCATTATCTTAATTATCATTCTGTAACAATTTACCTTCAAATTATTCATAGCCTTTCACTGCCAGCTTTCACTTCTGGCAGAAGTTTATTCTCTGACTCAAAGCATAAATCAGCTTACTGGAGATACTTTCTGCTAAATCTTTAATACCTCAAACAGCTAATTCTGGCATTGCCAGCAAGATTGATTTTTGTTTAATTTACGATCGATACATCTGATTCCAGAAGAAAATAATATTGTTTCATACTGCTGGTGAGATGCAAAATTGGCATGACAGATTTATCAAGGAAAAGCCTGAATAAGCTCAGCAGTACGAGGATGGGATCTGCTCTAGCCAGGAGGCATTTATCTAGCTAGAGATGTCACATCTTCCCCGTCCATGCACCTGGGACGCCTTCCAGAAATTCCGAAGTGATGGCAGGTACTGACTGCATTGGCATTTTCTGCCCGTGCCACTGGCCATGGCCAGCACTCTGGGGACCACCAGCAGTCGAGGGACCCTGACTC
>NW_010323935.1:64573-80557 GCF_000700745.2 Antrostomus carolinensis | reverse complement strand
ACTAGTGACACCTTATAGAAGTGCCCTTGGGAACGGGAGCAGGAGATGACACTGCTTCCACAAGGACATTGTGTATGTAAGAGGGAGATGATTCAGTGCTGTAATATACTTCATCTAGCACCAAAACATTTTCTGGAGTTAGAGAAAAACAAGGAAGCTCTAGTAAATCTGCTCTTGTTACCCTTCCTTACCTAATAACCAGAAATACGGCTTCGGTAGTTCTCACAAGTCTGAGAAACGCACGGTCAGTATTTTCAGCATGTAAAGGATGGTGAGCCATCTTCAAGAAGCAGAGAAGAACAGGTCTGTATTTCTCCTCAGCTCCTAATGGCTCTGAATTGTGTTTCTCATTTCCTAAAAACAATATCTCCTGTGGTGGGCAGGAAGAAACGAGCCCCAGAAGCCGCCTGTTTCTGGGATCTCTCTTTACATTTGACACTGTAGCCACCCTTCTCCTTGTTAGCTCTGGCCTGTCTGCTCTGGTCCTCGTGGAACGAATAAACTCGAGTTTCAGAGCCGTGTATGTTCCCTGTTAATACTTTTCTTTAATAACATAGTCATTTTTATTTTTCCTATCCAGTAACAGGTATATTTATTCTAAGGGACTATTGTGCTGGTTTTCTCCATGTTGAAACATTCAGTGTTTATCCAGTCCTGCCAAGAGCTTTCCAGACTCCTCCTTTCACAGCTCCCTTTATTAGCTAATGACTTTAATGTCTTAGTGCTACTCAACCACAACATCTGATTTAATTATTAAAGATTAGTAACAGCTTTAAAAAAGGCTGGTTGAATGTGGGTGCCTGTATGAATCTGTTTTTTTCAGGCTTGCACTCCATGGTGACACCATCCGCAGCAAATCTGTGCTGAACCATTTCTGTATTCTGTTTTTCTACTTTACTTTTTTAGCCTTTTTACAGAACAGTTTCTATGTGGATATTAAGTCATCTTTTTTTTTTTTCCTCAAGCATTTTGAAAAATTAGAAGGCATTTTTCTACCCTTATTAAAATGGAATAGATATTTTCTTTACCCAAATGAACCTGCTGTTCAGGACAAGTTTACTTTGGAATGGTTTGCTCACAGTCTAATGTGATTGAGAATTCGGCCTCAGAAGTGATCATATAAAAATTTGTTCCTAATGATGCCATCTTTAAATGTGGAGTGTTTTGATGTCTCATTACAACATAATGATTTTCTGATACTAATTGTAAAATGCTGCTCTGGGAAGGTGGATTTTGTGAGAAATAATGTCATCTTGTGTTTTGTTTTTTTTTTTCCTTTGAAATACAGACATATCAAGTCGACCTGAAGCCAAATGGGTCAGAAATCATGGTAACGAATGAAAACAAAAGGGAGTACATTGAGTAAGTATGTATTTATGGAATTCCTCCTGAGCATAAGAAAGCACACTTGTACTTAGTTGTCTTAGAATGTACCAAACAGCAGTTCCTGCAGGTTGCAGACAGCCCAGTTTTGCCCAGTCTCCTGCCTGCTGCTCTCTGTTCCCCGAGTGCCTGGGGTAACCAGCTCTGCCCCGCAGATCTCCAGCGCCGGGATGAATTTCCAGCCTGGAATTTACAGTTTTCCCCATGAACTGCTAGGTCTCAGAACGCAGATGAGTGCAGATCTGAACACTAAACTGGATCGAGAGAAAAGAAAGAGAACAGGATGTCTGTGTCATTTCTCAAGTTCAGATTTGTTCAGCATGGTGGTCTGCACTCAAGGAAGAACTCGGGAACTGTAAATGTTTAAAAGAGAAGAACTTTGTACTTGTTTGTTAATCTCATTTGCAGTGTTGTGTTACAGTGATTTCTGCCTGTAAAAGTGGAAACAATAAGAATTTCTACTTTTATTTTTTTTATTTTTTGCTACTTTGTGTGTAATGTATTTGCACATCATGTCAGCTCTTTAATTTTTCAGGTATGTCTATTCTTTTTCAGTTTTCAGATGCAAAATAGTAGACATCATGAACTTTTTTATCTCCATCATAAAGCAGTAGCGAAAAGCTCTTTGAAAATATGTGGGCTAAACTTCAGAACAGAGTTAGGTTTACATCCAGACAATTCTTTCACGGCGAGTCACAGTATTTTCATAACTTTAAAGTCAGCGCTTGTATGCTGTCATTTGAAAATGATTCATGCAACTTAAAACTTCAAATATTTTCCCCCAGAATTCCATTATGATAGAATTATTCTAATTGTTATACTTAAAAAAAAAAAAAGGCCAAAAACAAAAAAAGGAAAACAAAAACCCCACCAAACTGCAGGGCCAAATCTTAAATTATGTTTAATTTGAAGCTTCCTCAGTTTTTCTGCCTACCAGAGTGTAAAATAATAATTTCAACTGTACTTGCTGGCATTTTTAATTAGTGCCTCTTCAAAGGTGAGAAAACATTGTAATAGCTCTATTCGTGCAGATCAGGAGCGGCACGTGCTTCAGTAGGGAAGGAACGGGGTTTCCTAAGCATTACTGTAGAACCCGTGAGGTACTGATGCTGTAGGTGGTTAACACTGAAACACAAGCCTTTTCCTTTGATATTGCAGGCTTTATCAATCTATTTATTTATTTCTAGGCAGGCTGTCACATGTAATTACGTTTATCCTCAAATTCTGTAGACTTAATTGGGAATTGTTAATTACTCAGAGCTCTGGAAGAATAAAATGTCTAGTGATTGAGGTACCCGACACTAACAGTAAACACATGATGTAGAAATAAAGCGAGCAGAGCTCTGCAGGGTGCGCAGGCTGTGGCAGTTTGTGTTGTGTGTGGAAGTGAAACCATTGATGCTGTCGCTTGATCACAGTCACTAGGGGTTTGTTCAACAATTCGATCAGTGGCACAAGGTAAATCTGAGCCATTGACAGAAAGCTGCTGGTTTCCTCGGTGTCCCAGTGTGGTTGGGAGGTGGCTGGAGTTGTGAATCAGAAATGGCACTGAGGGTTGGTAAAACCTCTGACCAGTCTGTGCTGTGCTCTGCTCTGAGTGTGCTGATTGTTTCTGTTTATCTCCTACAGCCTGGTCATCCAGTGGAGGTTTGTAAACAGAGTGCAAAAACAAATGAATGCTTTTTTGGAGGTAAGGTTCTTTAGCTGCTTTTTTCTTTTTTTCTTTTTTTTTTTTTTTCAAAAAAAAAAATATTTTTTTAAAATACAGCCTCCTTGTCCATCAGTGTCTGCGTTAAGGGAGTGAGGAGCTTTGCCTAACCGCACAAGTTCTGGAATGCTTATGATTTCACAGTTTTACCTTGTGTAAGAATATATAATCTTTCCCTTATGAGAATAAAGTCATTTTCTTTCAAACTTAAATTATCTGAGCTTGAAATAATTTGGTGATTTATTTTTTTTTTTTAATTAGGGACTCATACTTCAGCAATTATTTCTTTTTCAAAAACCCTTCTTTGTTCTCTGTTGTTTACTTACCTTCCCTGAGGCAAAGATCCTGATACACAGAAACTTAAGATTACATGATATGAGAATTTTAACTTTGCTTTGCTTCCTCTTAGGGTTTCACAGAACTTCTCCCTATTGATCTGATTAAAATTTTTGATGAAAATGAACTAGAGGTGAGTTTGTTGAACTGGCATCCAGAGACACCAGGTCAGGGATGCTCACTGCAAAAAGCTGCGTCATGTTCTAGGCTCATCATTCATCCCTTACTCATGGGAAGGGAATTTGCAGACGATGCTGCTTTGCTCACAGTGGGAAATAAGATTTTTCTCCCTAATGAGTAAATCTGTTGATCACATACAAGCACAAAAAATTGTAATTATTCAGTGATGTGTTTAAGTGTGTGCATACAAAAGCATGTAAGTAGCTCGCTGAATTAATGCCATTATGCCTACATTGGTCATATTTTGAGCAAAATATCATAAAAGATGCTGTCACACGAAGCACACACAGTGTTCAGTGTTTCCCCAGTAAAATGATAGACTTCCTTTGAGAATTCTCCAGCAGAGAAGCTCCAGTTTGGATCGCTGTGTTTGCGTTTATATTGGCCCTGCTGAGCTGTTTAAAGGGTCAGACACAGAGAGGGAAAGCGTAACCGTGTTCTTCTGAAAAAGTGCCCGGCTAACCCAGTTCCACCTGCAGTAACACCCTCACCACTTCCTCCCGCTGCAGCTACTGATGTGCGGCCTTGGTGATGTTGATGTCAATGACTGGAGACAACACACCATCTACAAAAATGGTTACTGCCCCAATCATCCCGTTATCCAGTGGTTCTGGAAGGTGAGAATCTTTTGCGTTTGGCTTCTCTGACTGCTCCTGAAGTGAGTGAGTGTTATGTGCTCCTGAAGTGAGTGAGTGTTATGTATTGTTTTGCGGAGCCTGTTAGGATTTCTTTTTCTTTACGGAAACTGTGTATGTTGGAAATGCAGCTGCGGCGCTCATTAGAGGCTAGATGAGAAATAGACCCAAGATATGAAGTTGGATCTTTGGTTTATCTAAAGTGTCTTGCAGTATTTGTGAAGTAAAATACTTTTATGAAAGGTATATGTTCTCAGAAAAACAACAAAAATACTTTTTCCCATAACAGCCATTGATTTTTCAAAGTGGTGTCTGTTTTTCTATAAAATACTGGGATCTTACAGCTTCCTGTATGCACTTGAAACTCTTATTTCTGGGTTTCTTACATCATCTTCATGCCCATGGCTGGTAAACATGAAGACTCTGTACTTGTATCAGTCCAGGTTTCACTCCAAGGCCCTGCTCTAGTGCAGCAGTGACCTGATTACCTGTGAACCCCTGTCTGCCTTTCAAGGTGTTTGGGTCACCCCCGTTTCTCTGCCCCAGTCTGGGACCCGTTTCCACCTGCAGTGCCCCCCGTGCCCCATCGCCGATGCCCCAGTGACTGTGTGTGTTTGCCAACAGGCCGTTTTACTGATGGACGCGGAGAAGCGGATTCGATTGCTGCAGTTTGTTACTGGGACGTCACGCGTGCCTATGAATGGATTTGCTGAACTGTATGGTGAGCTCCACTTGTGAACGTGGGCATGAGTGAAACTCAGTCATAGCCAACCTCTGGCCCCCACTTCAGAATTCTGCTGGATGCCAAGAGCACCAGAGAATGTGGGGGGGAGCACCTGGAGTAGTTTTGTACAACATGGTGTCAGGTAGATGCTCACCTAGCTTCTACAGGAAAAATTCAGTTGTCAACAGGAATAACAGGTCATAAAGAAGAGAATGCAAGTTTAACCAAGCACTCTGCTTTTTAACTGTCGATGCCTGAGCTTACTTCTTTTGCCTTACACGTACTCTATGCAAAGGTAGAGAAACTGGGCTTGGAAATAAATAACCACATTCCTCTGTGCTTTAAACAGTTTTTACCAGGTATTTTGTACTAGTTGAAATCTAGCCTACCATTTATTCAAACACTTGATGTTAAAATCTCTGTAGTGCCCAGCAATTTATCATTCATATGATTTTCATTTTCCACCAGGTTCAAATGGTCCTCAGCTGTTTACAATAGAGCAATGGGGAAGTCCTGATAAACTGCCCAGAGCTCACACATGGTAAGTCATAAAAGCATAAGTTCTGTGTGGCTTTTCTGTATTGTTACACTGCCAAGGAAGGGGGAAACGTGCTTATCTCTAACTTATGTTAGCTCTGGATCTTACAGCCTTTTATAAAATGGGATACTCTGAAACCCATATATTGTGTATATTTAAAAGGCAAAGAACAGTGAGTGAGTATCTGCTGACACTCCCAGGGTAACAGGAGGTTAACAGGGATACTGGAAGGAAAAATAGTGCCTCACCGTGTAGGGCCAACACTAGTCACTGCCACCTTTTCTGTGGCTTAGAGGTTTATCACCCCTTCCTCCTTCCTTCTGGAAAACTATGAAACTGAAGGACAGCTGTGAGTTGGAAAAGCAGGACTACAGTTTGTACAAATAAGGGTTGATCCTTTTTTTTTTTCCCCTTGGTGCTGTGATTCTACTTCAGCTGTCACTCCACTAAGATGTACCACGCTTTACTCTCACTATCATTCTCTCATTTCTCATCATAATCTCACCATCTCTTTCTCATTTTCCATGATTTTATTTTTCCTTATCCCAGTAAGTGGCTGTAATGAACTGCAGAAAGACTGCCACAATAGAGCCACAGAAAGCCATGCTACATGAAGGTCATAAATTGTTGGACAATTCACTAAAAATGAGGTCATAAACTGCCTTAATTTAACCCTAATCTATAGAATTTACAAATGCTGAAAGCATTCCATACAAATCTTTGTCTTGCTCTATCAAGAACATGGCTTTTTTTTAAGGTAACTTAAAGTGCTGTATAGGAAAACTGACTTTAGAACATTGATTATTTTTATGGAAAAAACACCTTTCTGTACCATTCTATAGAATAAAAAGTTTTATTTAAAAACAAAACAACAACACAACCCTAAACACATTCCAAAATCAATCCATCCTCTTTACATTTCAATTACCTGTTACATTTTCCAAGACCTTTTCAAGACCTTCTCTTGGATTTTTATTCTTTTCTCCCAGAGGGGTAGAGAGTTTGTCCTATAAATTGAGACCATCTTTTCAGAGCCTGAGGAAACCAGCCTTTTGACAAAGATGAAGTGTTTTCAATCAGCTGAATGGGGGAAGAGAGTTCTGTTGGCCTTTTTCCTCTCCTGAGTGGTTTTTAACAAATTCCTGCTTCCAGCTCTGCAGAGAAAGGCAGCACACAGTGATTTCTGACAGCTTTGGTGCCACAGGGCTGGTCTCGGATGCTGCCTGCGGGGAACACAAGCACTGGTTAGGTTTGCAGAGGGCACTGTGGAGACTGTCCCTCTTGGACAGTAAGATACAGGCTCTGTTAAGGCTCCCAAATTATTTAACCTTTTCTATTTCTTTAAAATTACGTGTGTTTCTCAATAGATTATTAAACGATTCTTTTCCTTCTGAATTTCAGCTTTAATCGCCTAGACTTACCTCTTTATGAATCTTTTGAAGATTTGCGAGAGAAGCTCCTCATGGCAGTGGAAAATGCTCAAGGATTTGAAGGAGTGGATTAAAACGCCACCGTTTTCCCCCCTGGAGCAAGCTCTGCTTGCGCTTCTGCGTTTGCCTGAGGGACGGTGAGTGACATGGCAGAAGAGTTGCACAGCGCTGGTTCATGGAGCAAACCCTTCGACAGTGCAGTTGCCTGAATCCAGAAGTTTGAACTATAATCTGTGGGTGGCTTTTCTGACGTCTCCACAGCAGATGAGCGACGGCTTAACATGAACTCTGATCACATTTCAGCAGGTTTAGGACTTACTCTATTTATGTTGTGCCTCTGTAGGCAAAGCCCTTAATAAATATTTTACATAATTTCTAATGACAATGAATGGAATTAATCATTTTACAGGTATAGTATTACAACTCATGTTTACTTTTTAATTGATTTAGTCATTTTCAGATTTTATTTCATTACAATTAAATATCATCTACTTGGAAAAATGAGCATTTTTTCTTAATTTCAAACCAGACTTGATGCCAGTGTCATTTTTTGAAAGCACATTTTGAGCCTCGTGTTCCCTAACCATTAAGAAAGTAAAAGAAAGCTATGTTGGACATTTTCTCTACCTGGGCTATATATCGAGAGCAACTCTTTTCATTGAGCACATCAATATTTTTCTGTGTCCAGAAGTACAGACTGGATGTTGCATTTTTGTATAAGTATTAGAATAGTTACAAGTCAAGGGAGAATCATAACATAGCATGCCAAATCTCATGTTCCATAAAGAATCTGCCTCATTACTGGCAATAGTTAACATGTACTATAAAGCATTTTGGGGTAGGGTTGGCATTAATCATTTTAGGAGAATATGCTGAACCCTGTCATCATCTTTGTACAGTGACTCTTTTATTATCCTTTCCTCTTTACTGTTTGCAATGGAGGCATTTGGAATGAAACCCGGCACTATGTGATTTGGCACTATAGACAACAGGTCTGTTTGGCTCCTATTTGTATGCATTTGCTAATGATATCTAAATAACAAATTTTTTTGTTTGTTTCTAACTGCACCAACTCTAAAGGCACTTTATGTAACACATGGAAGTCATATCTGTTTTTTATCATAAACATTAATGTGATTATATTCCTTCTCACTGCACATGTCTCTCTGGTGCAATATCTATCAATTGTGAATTTGGCTGCTGCTGATGTATAAAAGAAAAAAAACCACAGATGTAGAGCTGAGCCTGCAGACATGTTCCTCAGCAATTGTTTTTGTGATTTATTTTTTACTTAATCACAAAGATTTATTTAATATACACTGCTATCTAATCAATTTTGTTACCTATGACATGTTGCATGCTTAAACTATAATGTCCGAGTTGCATCTCTTTTGTGACGGATTAAAAGTGACAGATTTGTACTTGATGCACTGAAGTTAAATGGTTACAATACGACTAGAGCAGGTTTGAGGGGTACAGCTTCAGCAGTTTAACCGTCAGTTTTGCCCACACACTTACCTACAGATAGGCTTTTTTCCCCCCCAATGCTTGTGAAACAAGGTGACAGCACATGCCAAAACAAAATGTCACCTCATTGCCAACAGCTTTTTCAGCCCTGCCCTCACCCCCTCCCCAGCACATACAGCCTGTGGCTGAGAAGGAACAGCCACAGCCAAAACATCAACCTAGTGATAGCTCAGCTGGAACGAGGCCACGATGCTGAGAACACTCAGCAAGTGGTTGCTTGTTAGCAAAACATGTGAAGAGCTAAAAGATGCACGAGGAAGGTTATTTTATTATTTGTATACAGATAGAGATTCACTGTCTACTATTAAGTGTTCCCTGACATTCCTTTCTGACCTTTTACCTTTGACCAGTGAGCATGAACACAGGAAAGGGGATTACCTCTGAGTAGGCAGAGGAAGGTGGAGAGAATGAGATAAATCAGGTGTTTCCACTGACCTCCTGCATGTTCAGCACAGCTGGCTATAACATGGACTTCCTTGAGGAACTGTCATACTCCAACATTTGTTTTCTTTCTGTCTTAACCTGGAGGATTTTTGGTGTGGTTGGAGGCTCCATCCATGTCCAGTGCTGTGTATCAGAACCTTAAGAACTCCTGAGACTTTTGGTTGTGAAACTGAAAGGTAGTCTCATGTGTAAGGCTGTGACCCAGCAGTACTGCAGCTGCAGGGTCAGGCTGTGTTTAAGAATCTGCCCTTCCTCTTCTTGTGATCTTGCTTTGGTCCTTCCCTTCTCTCCCCTCACCCTCAACTTCCAAAACAGGGCTATTAGTACTTGTTTACATCACAGCCCTCTCAGCTATCTAGAATTACACAGTGATGTTTGGATTTTTATTTAAAAAAAAAAATAAATTACAATGACTTAACTAGTTTAACATCTTTTCAGATGCACTTACCTCACCAACTGACAGATGCCCCAGAAGGATGCACTAGGGTCTTAAAATAGTGAGGCAAGTGCCAGTGTAAGAACTGTAATTCATGTGTTTGGCCTGTTGTGGTGTATTTGAGAGAAGAGGTTTTCATTTTTAGGAAACATTTTGGTATGAAAAGGCAGCCCTCAGCTCCCTCAAGGTGTGCCAGTAAGTGTCAGCTTTGAGTGCAGCACATAGAGACAATTCAGATTTTATTACTGTTGGCTACATTGCTGGATAAACCCTTGGCCAGACACACCCCTCTCATCAGCCAAAGAGTTAAGATCCTCTGTGCTCTGACAAAACCCACAAGTAAGTTACCTTCAGTTTTGCAACAAACTCTGTGAGGCTGAGGAAATGGTGTCAGCTCTGCAAGTAGCAGCTGCAGAGGAAATGGATTTTCTTCTGCAGAGCTCTTAAAGCCATGGTGCTGCTACTGAGCCTAAGCTGGATTCCAGACTTCCCCTCCAGAAGTCCTTCTGGAGCTCCTGAAGCTACACTTGAAGGAATCTTTCTAGGAAAAAAGGTAACTAAATGTCATTTACTTAAAAACATCTAAACCACAAAGTGACTCGCACTCCAGTGGGACTGGGACCGTAGGGCTGTGCCTTTCTTAGCACAGTACACGCTTCTACACTGACAGTTTAACTCCTTCACCACAAAATGGCCCAACAGGACTTTAAAAATTCTGTTCAGCTATGTTTTTGGTTAATAACTGGTAATCATGAAGTCAGTACCTAAACCACTTGTGTTTGCTCTTTAGAAGCCTCAAGGCTCCTGCTTGCCTGCCTAGCTGCTGCAAATTGCTGCTTTTTAGCTTTCGGTCCAAAATTATCAAAAACCAAACCAAACACCAACCTCTGTTACCACCAGATTTATTTTACCTGTCTCTCTCCCGCTGACTCTCATGTCTCTGAAGCGCTAGGCTGGAGTGACACATGCTGATAAATGAGCAGAGGATGCTGCTGTGAGTAGAAAGCCCACAGCTCCCACCGATCCTGCGCCCCACGGGCTGCACTGCAGGTGTGTCAGACCCGTCATCACAACTGCAGCCTTTCTGGGCACTGAAGGGGCAGCAATTACAGCCAGGGAGAGGAAGAGAGATAATTGGACTGTACCTTAAAGAGTTAAAATAAGTGATCATGTGATTGCAAGGGCTAATTACCAGTATGTATAGCAGAAAAAAGGTAGATTACCAGACTGGAAATCCTTCTTACCTTTGATAAAAACTTTCCCTTTTGTATGTAAAGTTACAACAACAAAGAGAAAACCTCTACAGTCTTCCCGTCTGCTAGGATGTTGCACTAAGTAATGCACATTTGACATGCTGGGGAAGCTGGGATTTAACCATATTAATGTTACACAACCATCGGCGCTGTCGTCGCACACCCACAGCCCTGTCAGACACCGTCACCACAAACCACATCTAGTCCTGACGCACACTTCTGACCAGCTGTTTGCTCACATTTATCCTCCACTTACATGTTGGTGTTTTTCCCCTTTTCTGTAGTATTTCACACAGACCTTGTTTTTTCCCCTTCCTGTTTTACACACAGTGCACATCCACACACAACCATCCATCCATTGCAGTTTGGTACTTTAATCTCTTCTGTTGGATTTGAAGATGCTGGCGAGCTATCTGCCGCCACTGCGGATCTGTCACCGCCGTGCAGTAGTGAACAGGTTATGATTCTCAACACTCAAATGGAAAGCTCCAGAAAACAGTTGCTACATTCTATGTTTGTGAACATGAATTTTAAATGAAATTTAAAACAGATTATTAATACTTCCAAACATGCAAAAGTGTCAAACATTCCAGATTAAATTCATACTGTTTAATAATTTAAAACCCCACAAACCTCATACTGGAAAGCTATTCAAAATTATGCTGAACTACCTTCAAATTGATTTTAACAGCAGTACTTATAAATAATGCTCATTTTCACAATTAATACAGCTTTAAACTGTGGTTGGATTTGATACACTGTGGGGAAAGGTTTTATGGACATAAGTCATTTTTTTCCATTTATTTTCTGAGGAGCAGTGAAAGAAATTGTAGTTTGTTTTCCTGACAGCAAAAGCTCAATGTGACAAAATGAAGTTCTTGTAACGAAATGATGCAACTTAATTAAATATTTAATAAAGAATTATGGAAGCTACAGCATTTTATACTTCAAATATATTTTTGTCTAACTGAAGCTTTGTTTTGTTTTGTTAAGAAAATACAGCCTGAAGGTGAGGGTGTGTGGGGAGCCTTCCACAGCCTGGGCCGTGGGTGGGGGCATGCGGGTGATGACGTGGCACATCATCTCCACTTGCAATTCCAGTGGTATTTACTCTGCTGTATTAATTAATGCACCAGCCTCTTTACTGTTGTATCAACACCACAGAGCAGCCACTCATTTACTTTGTATTAACTGTATTTGTGCCCAGCTGTATTTTCCTCCCTTGGGCACCAGTTTCTGAAAGGGCCACCCATCTCCTTCCCCCTTCTTCCACCTCTCCCTGAGCCAGAGCTGCCAGGCCACACGTTTCAAAGTCAGTTCTGATCAGCTAATAGTGCTGGAGCTGTGTTGTTAACGTGATTCTTTACACGAGCAAACTTCTTTGTACTACAAAGTGTGCAATGTTGAAACACAGGGTTAACCAGCACTCCTTACAAGTAGTTTAAAAACAAAAAAAACCACCTCGACACACACATCTCTTCCAGCAAGACCTACATGTGGACTGATGCTTTGGCACAGTTACATCCAGTGTGTTTCAAAAAAAAAAAAAAATAACAAACCAAAGCAAACAAAATCCCACACACCCTACAGCAATTCCTTTTGTGGTTCTAATTGGAAATGAAAAACAAATTGTGGCTAAAAAAAAAAAAGTGGTTAATCCTCACCACATGCCATTTGTGTATGGCTAGTGAGGTTTGGCTGCCCTTGAGAAACAAGCAGACAAAAAAGAAAACGCACGTCCACGTATCCAAATCCCAGACCAACACCACCCGCAGCGCCCGCAGGAGACGCTGCAGCAGCTCTATTCGCAGTGAACACACTTGTAATCCCAGCCCCGGACCTGGCTGCTTCCTACCCTGACATTTCCTAGCCCTGACAAGGGAAAAATCCCACGCTACCCAAGTTAATTCCTTTTCTCTTTTAAGCTTGCTGTCAAGAATAAAAATAGCCACACCAGGTCAAATGAAAGGGGTGATATCTGATTTGCAGATTCTGCCAGAGCAGCTTGCAGTAGAGCTTCCAGCAAACACACTTCCAAGCACGAGTGACACGCTGCTCAAGGACCTACTTCGGCAGGGATGGCTGCTTTGTCTCTGCACAAAAATAGCAATTTTTTTTTTTTAATAGTTTCTGGTGTCATGGGAAATTTAATATTTACAGCTACTTGTGCACAGTGTCTGTGATCACTTTCAGTGTGATGAGTTCCTCCCTTTCTTTTGAACCCGATGCCTCTTTTATCTCATACACTTGCATTCCTTGGACATCTCTACAGACACTGCTGCCTCGAGGTCTCAGTTTCCTCCGCTCGCCACAGCTTCCAACCTGCCTGTCAGAGCAACACTTCCTACAAACTCACATGGACGTCCACACTGGCTCACACGCTCCCCTGGGCCTCACACAACATCTCTCAAATCAGGGCTGACTGTAGGCCCACGGCAAGAAATCCTGATTGCCCCAGCATGGACACCAGTCCCAGCAGTGGTTCAGGGCCCAGCTGAGGGGAGAGAAACCCAACTAGAAGTACCAAAATATTTATGTCACTGGCATCAACCTGAGCAGCAAGTCCCCTCCCTTCTCTGGGCTGGCAGAGAACTCCTGGTGCTGTGAGCATTGCCGACTGCAATTCTGGGGCAGAACAACTTCCAGGGTGCCCTGGAGAAGACAGGGCAGAGGAGTGCCAGAGGGCAGGGCCAGGCACTCGCTGCCTCGAGAGCCTCCACTCTGCACTGGGCTACGCTTCATCCGCTCCGCAGAACGGCTGGGCAGACAGACCCCCCAACTGCTCATGCCCAGAAGTTCATTATGTATATTAGGATATTAATTAGGTAGGGCTAACAATTGTGAATGTGAGAATTAGTTATTGTTGAAGACTCAGTTGTAACTGTATTTAATGAATATTCAGGCACTGAAAACCTACTGGCAATCACAAAAGGCTGAAAATCTTTAAAAAAAATCTGCTCCGTACCCTCTTCCCAAAGCCATCCTCTTTGCTTCAGTGTTTCAAACCCACCTGAATGACAAGCTGAATTTTATGCTTTTCCATCATTCCAAGGTTGACTCCACATAAAACCCATTATCATTTACATTCCTACATAATACTGTCACGAGAAAGGCACCCAGGGTTTGCTATGGCAACCCAATGGGAAACACTCGCCTTCCAAACACCCCCAGTACCAGGATCACAAAGATAAATAATCTCTTGATGATTACCATTGATTATGTTCCCCAGCTTTTGATTGAGAACCTTGTTCAAATTCAATTTATTCTTGCTCTGCATCTACTGTCACCTGACTTACTTTCTGCTGTTTGCTGTGGGTGCTTCATTAGCCTGACAGATTAGACTCAAGTTTAAAGTGCAATACAATATAAACTTAAGATACACTCATTACAAATACACACTGTTCTAAATCTATTATCTTTTACCCTGCCATATCTCAACCTCATTAATAAAATTTTTGACTGTAAACTTCAGTGCATTTTCCTCTCTTTGACAAGTCTCTAACAGTAGCAAATAACAATGCAACCACTATAAAATTTTCATATTTTTAAGTGTTCTAATAATTTGCCACAAGGGTTTTGCCAATAACCCAGAAGCTGGTTGAAACATCTGCTATTGCCAGTAAACTGTACTACGAAAGCAAAGAGGAAGGCAACAGCCAGCGTCCTAGGAGCTGGACTGGTGCACAGTTATCCAGCTCCCACTGAGATCTGAGAGTTACCAGCACTTAAACAGGAGACAGACCCGTGGTGGGTTTGCAGGTCTGAACCTTCAGGAAGCTGAAGACTTTGCAAAGAAATTACTAGATGATGAGTGGTAGCTGTTCAGTCGACAGCCATCGACTCACTGAAGCCGAGGAAGCCTGGTTTCTGAGTTAGGTCCCAGAAATAAGATCTGGAAATATAAAATAAGAAATTATCTACATTCCACGGGAAGAGCAATCAGGTTAACCATGCAAGTTTAAATTCAATTTCTGCCTAGCTTTCAAATGCTCAGAGCTGATAAAACGGACATTATCCTCTGGTCAGAAGAGGCGATTCTCCCTCTTTACTCTGCTCTGGTGAGAGCCCCCCTCAGAGCACTGCGTCCAGCTCTGGGGTCCCCAGCACAAGGAAGACATAGACCTGTTGGAGCAGGTCCAGAGGAGGCCACAGAAATGATCGGAGGGAACGAACAGCTCTGCTGTGAGGAGAGGCTGAGAGAGTTGGGGCTGTTCAGCCTGGAGAAGAGAAGGCTCCGGGGAGAACTTATTGCACCTTTCAATATATAAAGGAGGCTCACAGGAAGGACGGAGGGAGACTTTTCACCAGGGCCTGGAGTGACAGGACAAGGGGCAACGGTTTTAAACTGAAGGAGTGCAGGTTTAGAACGGGCATAAGGAAATGTTTTACAACAAGGGTGGTGAGCCAGTGTCCCGGGTTGGCCAGAGAAGCTGTGGCTGCTCCTCCCTGGAAGTGTTCTCGGCCAGGTTGGATGAGGCTTTGAGCAACCTGGTCTAGTGGAAGGTGTCCCTGCTGCTGGCAGGGGGGTTGGAACTGGATGAGCTTTAAGGTCCCTTCCAACCCAAACCAGTCTGTCATTCTGTGGTTCTATGACTTGAATACAGAGGTTTTTTTCTTGTGGAGTGCTGAATGCACCCACTCTCAGGTACCCAAAAATTTAGCTGTAGTGCAGATTTACACAGCAGAGTGAGGAATAATCACTGCCTCAAGCCAGCGCAAGGAACTCGGGTACCAAAGTCTCAGTAACACGTGCAGAGATATGAAGACAACGTCTGTCCCCTGGTTTCCAGCATTTCACTATCCAGTCCTGTCAGCTTCAGCTGGCACAGATGCAATTGCACAAGTTATAACCACAACTGCATTTTTCTGCCTTTGTACAGAAACAGGTGGGTCAAAACTGAGGCTTCTGCTTGCTCTGCTAATTTGGACTAGTTACTTGCTCCATCGTGATCCTTTTTCCCACTCATGTACTGCTGTGTTTGTGGATATGTACACATCTTGATGCCACAGATGTTTTCTGCATGGGCTTCAAAGCTTTTCTGCAAATTGTGGTAAAATCAATTTTAATTTTACAGATCTCTGTCACTACTGGATTAGGACATGACTTCCCTGTGAAATCAGTTTTTAAACAAAAAGTAAACTTTGAACCTCAGACTAAAGTTAAAGGACAACAGAGATGGACTCTAGGTCAATACTTGGCAAATATTAGTCGCATGCAGCGGACAGACACTTCTTGGCTGTACCTCTAAATATTTTGGTATGCTGATGCAGAATATATCTTTAGTTTTAAGAGTTTCATTACACAGAACAAAAAAAGATACTCTGAAGCAGCTAGAGGTTAGTATTTTGTGCAAGTTAAGAATTTCGTCCTCTGCAGTCCATCTAGAGTT
>NW_010323935.1:59439-64532 GCF_000700745.2 Antrostomus carolinensis | reverse complement strand
CCCTACCATCCCAGTAATTTCCTTTGCTCCAGTACTTTACTCCTATGAACAACAACTTTTAAAAAAATTGTCAAGTTTTAAACAGTCCTGCTTCCTAACCAAGCATGCAGGTGGTTCACTGCCTCTCATTATGTAATAATAATGTAAACAGAAATTGTGATTACACATTGTTATCTCAATGGCTTGTTACAACATGCACATCTTGGACTCAGTATTTCCCAACTGTGCCCCTAGATTTAAAAAAAAAAAAAAAAAAAAGGAGCATGCAGTCCAAATTATTAATTCTTTCCCGCCTTTTATAAAGGACTTTGTTACTTGCCAGCAAGGCAAACATCTCCCTGTCGCTCCTTCCTGCCTTTTATTTGTAAGAACAGTACCAACCCTCATCCAAGAGTCTGCAGATCATCCAACATTCAGGAAGAATCAATCCCCAGGACAGAAAGGCAGGTAGTGTTACATTACAAGGAAGCAGCCCAAGACAAATCAAGTGTTCCCCAGAAACAACCTAGACTGACAAATGCTCTCCTGGCCTCTGTCTGGGCAGTGGCACCGCACCAGAACACGAACCAGAGCAGTTTAAGGGCAGGTGCAAAGGCTCTGTGCTTATCTGCTGTTAACAACTACAGCCTGGCAGCGTGCTGGCGTAAGAGGAGAACTAGTAAGAACTACAGTAAGATTTAAAAAAAAAATAAATAAAATACAACTATCTTTAGATTTTTCTGGACTCTGAATTCTTAGAATAATGAATATGCTGATGTACTGCTTGCTAAGAAAACCTTTTATGGTGAACTTCCACCGGCATTGTAGTTCCTTCAGTGGTTTTTAGAACACAGAGAAATTAATCAGGACTTAAGCATAGAAACAAACACTAAAGAGTCAGTATCTGTTCATCCAAACCACAAGTCTGGACCAGAATTTGAATCTCCCCAATGTGGATTTCCTGGAAGCAAGATTTTGCTTCATCTCTAACTTAGATAAAATACAAATTTAAGAACACCCCTGCTTCCCAAGGAGACCCCTTCTCCTTAGAGTTTTTAACAGCTGCGTTTGAGTCCAACCTCCCCCAGGTCCTGAATGCAGGAGCCAGGAAACTCAGACCAGATCCAGTTCCCACTCTCTGGCCTCTGATGAATTCCCAGAGCACAACCCCTGAAATGTGGTTTAGTGATACATACCCAATATACTTTGATAGTTTTACCATAAACAATTATAGATTGGTGAAGTTTATCTTCATCACCTGAATTTCTGCTTATCCTTACTACAAAGTTATTTGTTGCATGGCAAACACAGTCTTCTAACAGCATCAGTACAAACAGTAATTTTTTTTTCTTTCTTTCTGGTGATAAAAGCATAATTTTTCACCCCCATGTTGCACAGAGCAGTAAGCACAGAGTCAGGCTTGGCTCTGAGCAATACTGATGGGAACATTTCTTCCAACTTCATTCCTAAGATCCATTTTCTTAACATTACCTTACACAGCCTTCACTTGGCTCTACAAGAAAGGGCTGAAGAAACTGTGCTACATCCACTGCTAAACTTCTTTTAGCTCTTATTCACCAAGTCTGGACATTGCATCCCTTACCTGTGCTCCTCTGTTCACAGGAAAAGTAACTACCAAAACCAAACCTACCACTAATATCTAAACTCATAGGAAAAAATAATAATAAAAAAAATAATAAAAAAGAAGGACAGAGGCAATTCAGAGCTCTTCAGAAGGCAGTTATAACACATTCATCACAGTTTAGGAAGTGACAGTTTCCTACATTTTATATTGAATGGCAGATTCAATACAAACTACAGCAATTTCTATGGAAATTTTCCTGGTATGGACCCAGGCATCTTTTGCCCAGAAAAAAAAAAAATTAAAACACAGGCACCACCAAACAGTATTGAGGTGTGTGGAATGAAGGAAGAGCTAGTCAGACTGCTAGTATACGTAGCAGTCCACATCCAACTACTAGGGAACCAAACACCATCTTCAGGGGACTCAGGGGTCATTCTACATGTACTGAACGCACAAATAAGGGTTACCTGAGAAAATACAGAACATTTTAAATCTTAACAATATCTAACAACAACAGAATACTAGCATTTAACAGAGCAGACCAAGATTCATCTGTCACAGCAACTTTACGCTAATCTGCAAAAAGAACTGCCATCAGGTTCTCCTGTTGGATAGTTACTAATAAAAAAGCCTTTTCTTTTTTGCCTCTAAGGCCAATGTATATAGACACATATATATCCATACCACCTTTTATCTGTGCCACTGGCATCTGTTTAAATAGCTTTGTTTGAGCACATCTGTCCACATCCTGAAGGACAGGAGTCCAACGACCAAGCAGTCGGTTCATCTGGTCATCTACCCAGTGGCTTGTTTGTTCCTGGTTATCAGTTTCTATTGGCAGATCAAATTGGGGGGCAGGAGGGTAACAACGCCAAAAAAACTCAAGCCAGGGATTCAGCAAAACCTTCCATGTTGTGAAACGTAAATTATATCCTAAAACGCATTGAGAAGCCCACTACAGATCCTTGAGAAACTCCTAGAGACAAAGCTGACAACTCCTGCCGCCGTTTTGTTTCCTCTCCTACAACTTGGTATTTGGCTGCTTCCCCTTCCACCCAGACAGCTTCAGTTCTTTAAGAATCTGTCAGATTTCTTGCAAATGCAAGAAGTCCCATATCAAGCAGACTTCTCTCTGAATGCCATGGGACCCTTCAGATTTGGGATGCATGATTTCTTCTCATGCAAAAGCATTCCAACGCTTTCCCAGTATCATTCCACCCCCCCCAACTTCTACATTTTATCTTAGTCTGTCAGACATGACCCAAGCTAGGTATGTACATTCATTCATGACGTATAGCTAATAAGATGAAAGAAGTCTTTAAACTGTCACACCACCAGTTTTAATAGGCCAAACAAACTTCTTAAAATGGTCCTGCATTGAACAACAGGTCCTCTTGCTAATGCTGCACTCAACTCCTGCAGATCATCGACACAAACATCAAACAGCACCGGTCCTACACCTGAGCCCTGAGGAACACCTCTGGCAGCCACCTCAGTCAGCTTCCTGCAGAGCCTGACCTAGCCTGCAGAGATCATCCACCAGGAGTTCTCTGTTCAGCCAAGCTGGCTGTCTGCCCCACTTGCTTGACCTCCAACACAACGGCATTGCCTGCTCCTGTGCAAGAGTCTTTAAAGGAAAAAAAGTGATTCTTAAAAAAAGGTGGTTCAACACTCTCAGACCCCTAAGCCCTCAAGAGCAGTTTCTCAGGGGACATTGCCAACTAACTCCCCATGTAGATTAACGTCTGCTCTCTTGAAATACAGGGTAATAACTCTGCTGACCTTTTTTCTCTCATTACATCCAGAATTTTAAACTCTAACATTTCAGGATCACTGTGGCCAAGACAGCCACCTACCATCACACCTCCCACAAGTCCTCCTCTATTCACAAACAAGTGTGGGAGCGCATCTCTCCTGGTTGGCTCTCTGAGTACTTGTGACAAGAAGTCATCTTCAAACTTCAGGAATTTCCCGGACTTGCTTGTCACAGCAGTATGGTGCTTGTGTCTGCTTGAGTTACTCACCAATCCTCAACTGCAGTGGGATTTATGTTCCACTAGCATTTAAGAACTGTGAAACAAACTGAATCTTGCTACACAAACCACTTAGATTCATTAATTGCCCCGGAGCGTTTGTTCATTTACCTGAAGTTAAAACAGAGCACTGGCTTACTGCTTACACAGGGCTGATAAGAGTGATTAATATTTAACATTCTAAAGTTCACATATGTGAAATAGTTCCAACAAGCTACCCACAAGAGTATCATCCCTCAATTCACCAGTCACTCTGGAAACACACATGCATTTTCCCCACCAGAATGCACATTTCACGTTGAAATGTAAATTCCCCTCCGCATCAGTGACCAGGCGGTACGAGAACACACCTCAGTTTAGGACACTGTCAGCCTGCAGAGCCCGAGCATCGCAGTGACAACCTCTCTTATCGCAGAGGCACCACGGAGCGGCCCTGCGCTTGTAAAACCCAACAGCCTCCCACAGCTCTCACGGGAGAACAGGCTCCCTGTGACCCGGCCCGCTGACACGTGGTGGAACTGCAGCGGATTTCTCTAGAGAACAGACCTTGCCAGATGCTGAGAAACGAAGCTCTATCACAAGGGTAAACAACAGTAAAGACGGAGGAGTCCTAGAGAAATAACCCCCACAGTAACAACCTGACCCCCTAGGACAGGCTTGCGCCTGATGCCTTTCAGACTAATCTTTAACAACGGCAGGCTCCACAGCAAGGGGCCCTCCTGACCCCAGAGCAGCACTTGCAGCCCGAGGCTTTGGCACAGCAGATGAAATGCCACCTTTGTCCAGTGCCATTCCTACCACACCATGCTGAAGGCAGCTGCCTAGCACAGACAGTGGGATAACCTTCCCGTGTAAACTGGGAAAACATCAGCTAGCATCTGCAGGAAATAACCCACTGCCCACTGGGGACAAAGATTAGGATTTGTGTATGTGGTGTTTGTGTCTTCCAGTCATAATAAACTTCCTCAGAAGAAAAACCAGCCTTCAGGAGTATTCTAGGAAGAGCAGGTGAGTTTTGAATTTCATTTCATACAGAATTTATCCTGCAAACATAGTTTTTTGGTTTTTTTACTTGCTAAGCAGAGAGAATAACCTCCGAATCCCTGAATAAACCTTGAAAGTAAATAATGCTGAAATAACTGCAAATTGCATAGTTTAAGAGTCTTCACTTGTACATGAAAATAACTAATTTTTACTTGGTCTTTATCTGAACTCAAGCCTATCTTCTATTTAATTAAAACAAAAATTAATTCACTGAGATTACTAAAACAAGAACTGAATGAGTTGAATTGATTTCCAATACAACAGAAAAATAATAAGAGGTTGGAAAGTTGTTTCATTTTAGTGCCATTAGAAAGTTTGCGCTTCTAAAATATAAAAACTCAGAAAAATCAGGCTTCTTGAGCTGAAGACAACTCCTCTGAGACTAAACATTTTAAAAAGTTCATGTGACACAGAGAAAATTGTAGCTTAGATATATGGTTTGTGTTCTGAGA